>NC_056625.2:13391014-13701923 GCF_002870075.4 Lactuca sativa | reverse complement strand
CACCACAACTTAATGGTGTAGCTGAGAGGCACAATCAAACCTTGTTAGACATGGTTCTTTCCATGATGAGTCCAACTTCGTTGCCTATCTCATTATGGGGGTATGCCTTAGAGACTACCGCCCATATCCTTAATCCAGTCCCAACCAAGAAGATTTCCAAAACACCTTACCAGATGTGGACAAGGAAGGTTCTCTCGTTAGCACACATCAAGGTTTGGGGTTGCGAGGCTTTCATGAGGCATGAGGCTCACGAGAAGCTCGAACCTCGTAGTGAGCGTTGTATTTTCATTGGCTGCCCACATAAGTCTTTTGGATATCTCTTCTACAGATCGGGTAACAGTGTTGTCTTCGTTGCAAGGAGAGGCATTTTCCAAGAGAGAGAACTCATATGCCAAGAGGACAATGGGAGGAAAATTGAACTTGAAGAACTTCAAGAGTTAAGTGATGAAAGAACCTCAAACACTAGCGCTCAACCTGATGAGGAAACTCCTTTTGAACCAGTTGATGAGTCCTTACCTCTGAGGCGTTCCAGTAGAGTTATTGTTCAACCTGTGTTATATGGTTTCCATATTACTATAGATAGTGATACATTTATCAGTGATAGCACACTGGTAAATTTTGATGAGCATAACAACTACAAGGAAGCCATGCCATAGATTCAGTCCATGTATGACAATCAAGTTTGGAACTTGGTTGACAATGTATGAGGTCGTAAGACAGTTGGGTGCAAATGGATCTTCAAGAAGAAGACCGAAATGGATGGGAAAGTAAACATATATAAGGCACGATTGATTGTGATGGGGCTTAGTAAAACTCAAGAAGTTGACTATGATGAGAGCTTCTCTCCAGCGACGAATATTAAATCTATAAGGGTTATGCCTGCATTGTTGCATTTCATGATTATGAAATATGGAAAATAGATGTCAAAAATGCTTTCCTTAATGGGAAGTTGGCTGAAGATGTTTACATGAGTCAGCCAAAGGGTTTTGTCAGTGTAAAGTACCCCAATAGAGTGTGTAATCTTGACAAATCCATTTATGGATTGAAACAAGCATCTCGCAGATGGAATCTTTGTTTTGATGAGAATGTCAAAGAGTTTGGATTTTCAAGAAGTGAGGATGAGTCATGTGTATATGTCAAAGCTAGTAGGAGTATAGTTATCTTTCTAGTGTTGTATGTGGATGAAATACTGCTCATAGGAAATGACATCCCAACCTTGCAGGAGGATAAGTCCTGGCTTGGGAAGTGTTTCTCTATTAAGGATCATGGGGAAGCTTCCTATATTCTAGGGATAAGGATATTGAGAAACAGGAGTAAAAGACTAATTGGACTCAGTCAAAGTACCTACTTGGATAAGGTGTTGAAACGGTTTAACATAGAGAATTCCAAGAAAGGTGACTTACCTATCGAAAGCAATACCAAGATGAGTAAGACACAGAGTCCGAGTTCTGAGGCCGAGATAGCAGAGATAAGCCAAGTACCATATGCTTTCGTAGTTTGCTCGATCATGTATGCTATAACTTGTACTCGCCCTGATGTGGCCTTTGCTTTGAGCATGGTTAGCAGATATCAAGGGAATCCTGGTAAGGCTCATTGGACAGCGGTAAAGAACATTCTTAAGTACCTGCTGAGGACAAAGGACTGGGTCCTTACCCTCGGTGGGAGTGATGACTTAAGAGTGACAGGGTATAGTGACGCCAACTTTAATACCGATAGAGATCATTTCCGCTCTCAGTCTGGTCGGGTATTTACCCTGAATGGAGGAGCAATGACTTGGAAAATTTCCAAACATGAGACTGTAGCTGATTCAACATGCAAATTAGAGTACATAGCAGCAAGCGAAGCGCCGAAGGAGGAAATATGGATGAAGAACTTCATCGGAGACCTTGGGGCTGTATCAACTATAAAAGAGTGTATGGAGATTTCCTATGATAGCAAGACGGCGGTCTCCTTGGCCAAGGAACCGAGGGATCATGGAAAATCTAGACACATCGACAGAAAATATCACTTCATAAGACATCGGATAGAAGAAGGAATCCTCATAGCAAAGAGGTTATCATCAGAGAAGAACCCAGTAGGTCCCCTTACGAAGGGACTGAGTAGGGTTAAGCACTTGCAACACGCGAGGAGCATTGGGATGAAAGATGATATTAGTTTTAATGATTAGATAACTGTTTAGAAAATTGTAATAGATAAAATGTAATTGAGATTTGATGATTAAATAAAAGAAGTTTTATTTATGAGTAAAGTTACTATCTTGTATCAATTGTTTACTATTGTTTCATTTTACATGTTTTGACTTCCAGAATAATAAGATTATTCAAACTATCCACAGTCGATCATACTTTGGAAGTAGGTATTGAGGCAAGACTGTCATGAATTTGGCTTGTAGATTGTCTAAACTGTTTAGACATAGAGATAGTTTTCTACAACATTCATGAGTTCTCATAAGGTTTGAGTATTGGATTATACCCACGCTCACATGAATCACTTTATGGAATTTATCACGAGTGATTGTGAGATGATAATATCATACAATCTTCAAACCGAAATGTATGAGTTGTTGACTATGAGTTGGTTATACATTGATAGTGCGAAAATGCATCAGTAACTTGATGTAATAAAATGTGTTGTTGTGTATGATTTAACGAGTAGTTAGTACAAGCATATAAGTCAAAGTTTATCTATTCCTTTTAATCCTTGGAGGATTAAAAGCGATATCTTGGGCCCCTCGATGCTTTTTTTTTAACTTATGTGTCGAGCCCGGTCAGGACTCAATTGATGTGTTCAATTAAGTTCTATGTCAAACAAATCAGAAATCGCGACACAAACTGCTGGATAATAAGTATGATTAGGTTCATGTATTTTTCCGCACGATATCTTGAAGAACAGAGGATTATATGATTCCTTATCTAAAATGGCGCGTCTAAGTTCGACAGCGGCTTTTAAGAGCTACGAGTGGTTTTTAAGTCATACTTTCAGTTATAGTTATTAGACTTATCAAAGTGGGAGACGGTTGGATTAGGTGTCTAAGCCCATAACTATAATTGGTATGTACTTGACCTGAGAGTAGCATGTTCTATTTTGGGTTGCATTCACCAGAATAATCTGATAGGATGGATGTTTGAGAAAGAGGTTATTTATGATTTATTAATATATTATAAGTATAATATATTAATTGAGGAATCATATTATTTAATTAGTATTGATCAAGAATTAATCTGGAAATAATTTAGTGATCAAAAAAGACTAATTAAATTTACAGGGGTTGATTGTGTAAATTAATAATATATATATATATGTATGTATGTATGTATGTATGTATGTGTGTGTATATATATATATATATATATATATATATATATATATACATAGGCTGGGTTAATAATCCATGATTGATTAGTGATGGGCTAAGCTTATGTAAGTATCCATATAGTGTTAGTCCATTACATGCCCAAGTGTAAGAATTAGAGTTTACCCATAACCCTTGGAATTCTACACTATATATCTATAACCCCTTGGCCTAGAATGAGGACACTAGTAATCTTAGAGATACTATAGTCAATTCTTGAGTGCCTCTGGCCTCTCTCTCAAGTTCTTGATGAAGTATTGAATCAAGAAATGAAAAATAAATAAGAGTTATGAGAATCGAGAACACAGAGAGTAAATAAGATCTGGTTTCAGCTCATATTATGCTTCAAGGTTTCAGAGAGAAAAATAGGCAAGATAGACTCCAAAGCTCTTTTCTAGCTCTAAGTAACATCCCTATTTATAGTAAAACACTAAAGCATACAAAAAATACAAAGGACCTGAATTTAAAGTTTCGACATAAAACGCCTTTGTAAAATAACAATACATTTCGACATCTTACAACACAACTTCGACTCTAACAATCTCCCCTTTTAAGCAATGTCGAAATCAGTTGATCAAAAGTTAAGCAGCCATGTGTAATGTTCTTCGAATCTCAGCATACCAATTGATTACTTTCTTTAGTTTAGCTTTATCTCCCTCATTGTTCTTCTTACAACTATTCATACACACAATTAAGTTTGTATAATGAGCAGTTGTATATCTTTCAATTTCACTTGTTTGGAAAAAGAGCTTTGATGACTTTCCCTTCTTGCTCTTCCCAACAAAAATTAAACCAAATGGCTTCAAACATATTTCACCATCCACATATTTCTTCAACTCAGCTTCACATAAAGTCTTTTCTAGAGGAACAATTACTTCTCTTCCTATTGAAGCAGCCAATTCGACATTAGCCAATGCTAGAGAATCATAATAATTGTCAATGAATAGTTTGATGTGACCAAATCCCAAATGTAACACATCTTTGCTACTATTTTGAAGTTTTGAAATGTCAATGTCCTTGAGTATGTATGTAACTTGGATCAAATCAATCAAGTTCATCAAAGGAAAATCAGCAATCGAAAACCGAAAAGGAACCTTGTGTGCTCTCACGACATGATATCAAAAATTCTGTAACATATTTTCGAAAAGTTCACCTTTTGATATGCTGAGCACTTGAACTATTTTCACTAAGGACCAAAAAAAACATTTTGTTCCTTTCCCAACACAGCATGAAACCTTAATTTCATGTGTATAAAATCGTCGTTGTTCTTAAATCTGTCAACCACCTTATATTGCACAGTAAGAAACATCATCACATTGATGGGAAAATCAAGTTGATTCAAATTAGAATTTTCAACGGCATAACTCTTTCTGGGCTTCTTTTCAACTTCATACATTTCATTGAATGCCACCCTTGCTTCGATATTTTCATAACTGTGTAACTTCCTTGGATCCACCTTATTCAAATGAGGATGATCATTTTGTCGAAGCCTCAGAATGCTTTGAATCTGTCTCTGTTTTTCCATCTCTGCCTCAACCTTTGCCTTCCTTTCTTCTTTAGATTTTTCAGTAAGAACCTTCTTTTCTCTTTCTTGATTTATTGGAGTTACCTTTGGTTTCGAACCACTTCCCCCTTCACCAGTTGAACCAATTACAATGTCTTTGGTAATTAACCTTGTAGTAACAACAGTTGAGATTACTGGCTTAGCTTTAGAAACAGTTGGTTTTGATGTAGGGATGTGAGTTGTGTTCACCTTTCCAACAATCTTTGCTTCTTCATGTGTAACACCAGATGCACCTTCTCCTTTACCAATATTTACCTTTGTCCCCCTTGCACACCTGTAACAACAGGAGCGGCATTCATTGGTAGGATACTCACAATTTGAGACAATGGTGCTAACTGTTTGTGAAGAACATATTCACATAAGAGAAATTTTTGAGACAAGAATTCGGGTGTGATCAAAGGAGAGGATTCAGGCTTCAAGTCAAGTGCTTGTAAGCCATTCAACAGTTTGGTGATTTCAGAAAAGCTTTGAACTTCAGCTATGGACGTTTGATCAATCTTAGGACCTAGAGCTTCATATAATTTGACAAAGATTGTCACTGCTTCGGAAATAGTGTCCATTTTCTGATTAAGAGAAGCATAATCTTGTTGCACAATAGCAATCTCTTTAGTCATGTCTTCTCGATGCTCTTGAATTTTGAAATTCACATCCTCTCGAACCTTTTTAACATCTTCAATGAATAAAACATGGCGTTCTTTCGTAACACTTTTGAGATCCCTGAGTTCCTGATTAAGAGTCGAAGATTGGGACTTTACTCGTTTCTCATTATTTTTATCATTATCATCTACCTTTTCATTAATTCAAGATTCGGACTCTTGAATCAAGCTAGAAACTTTGTTGAATAATCGAACTTCTTGTGCTTTGAGCATCACATCAACTTCAATACTTGAAACATAATTACTACCCCCTGCATCTGCTTGAGATTGAAGAATAAAATTGAGCTTCTTGTTTAGAATCTTGAATTGCTTCCATGACATTAACATATGATCTGGAATGTCTTCTTCTTCTGTATCGAATTCAATATCAGCAAAAGTACCTCCAAACCCGCCATCATCAGTCTCATTATCATTGATAGATTTGGGTGGATCAGTGGATTGTGATGAGAAAAGGGAAGTGAAGGGATGATTGATAACATGATCAAATGTGGGTGAATTGGTGATGGGTGCAACAAATATGATATATGGTGGTAAAGAAACAGACATATTGATGGTAGAGATTTCATAAATACCTTGAGTCAATAGTAGAAGTTTTGTATTCAAATCTATTTCACCCATGATAACATTTGCATCAGTATCAGATACATGTGCATTGATGTCTGAGGTTCGAACTTCTTCATTATATGACTTGGTTAATGAATCCTCGGTTGGTATGAATTGAATCTTTTTAGGAGTTGAAACTGTCATGTAAAGTTCAATTTCAGGAGTTTCAGGAACCTCTTCTTTGTCTTCAGAAGACGGATCTTGAAGACTCAATTTCTGCTTCTTTATCTTCTTGGAAATATGTTTCGCCATATCCTTAGCTCTTCGTTTCTCTAATGAAGGAGAAACTGGAGCTTGAAATTCACGAACCACAACTCCTTGTCGTGTTACATGAGGTTTGCGAACCAAAGATGGAGAAAAACTAGAAGATTGGTCAGGAGATTTTCGTGAACCCCAAGCTTTCTGCTTGATTCGCTTGAATACACCAGACATCAAAGAAATTGTTTCTTTAACAGGTTCAACAACCTCAGGCTCAACAGTCTGAGTAACGATTGTCGAAACTTTCCCCACTTCTTTAGATTGTGTCTTTGGAGACTTCTTAACTTTCGGCTCGGGCACAGTTTTCTCAGGTGTAGACTTAGCACCCTTCTTTGATCGTCTAGACTTCTTAGAAGAACCTTCATCCGACTGTGATAACAACACACATGTTTCATCATTTGGGTTAATTGTCTTCGAATACTCCATTAACACCGGATTGGTTGGATCAACTGGCTTTAGCATTGCATCTGGAATTCTTGCAATGTTAGGAAACACCTCCGCATCACCCTCAATAACTTTTGGGTAACTATACTTCAAAAATTTAGCCTTTGGTTCATCAGTAGGTACCACTATTCCTTCCTTCTCATAAACATAACGAAAAATTAAGCTCCAATATCGGGCACCAGAAACCCCTTGAAATACATTAGTGTTTTCGACACTTTTCAAAAAATTCATTCCACATTTGAGATAAATAATCTACTGCAAGTTCGTCGTAGATACTAGCAACCACTACATAGACTTCCATTCTTCCTTTATCCAATCCAACACTGCAACTAGTCAAAAAGCGAAGAACAAGACCAAAAAGAAAATTCCAAATGCTTGGAAGACTTGACTTCTTGAACTCACTTATCTTGGTAAGTAAGGGTTGATGACCCATCTCGTTGAACATATGGATAACTTGAGCATTTTTAAGAACATAGTACGGTGGAGAATTTAGAATATCAAGAATTTGACAGAACAGCTTCTTAGTAAGACGAATCTTCTTGTCATTCACCAAATTGAATGTAATCACATCCATGGCTTTGCTGTAAGTTGTTGTCGATCCTACGAGTAATAGCCAAGATATCGGAACATGAAACGAATTGAACATCGCAGTAGATAAACAGAGTGTTTTAGAGCTACGATCAACATTTGTAGTGCCTCAGGGTACACAGAAACATCACCCTCTACTTGATAGTTGGTGCTTTGTATTTTCATGATGGGTTGGGAAGAAATATCTTCAGTAGTTTGAGATGAACATCAGCAGTAGCAGGATTAGCAATGATTAGGGTTTGAATCTTGAAGAATGAGTAAAGAGTTCTTTGTTAATTTGGGAATATTTAGAAAGCGTAACCGAGTAAAGAACCCTTGAAACCCCTTTTATAGGTGACCCATGAATTTGAATATGAAGCGGGATCAGCATTAAATGAGATCTAACATGTTACCTTGAAAATCGCACCCATATGCCGATAAACTAGCCATGTGTGATAAAGTGAACATCATATCTCCTTGAAACCCGGACAAAATACAAAACGTCTTGTCAAACAGCCTGTTTCCATGCCCCAATAGAATAAAAACCTTCATAAACCTTCAAAATGGAAGTTGGGCTCTTTCACTTTTAGGATGAAAAGAGAAGTCATATGCCAGACTATCGAAATCATCAGCCTGAGTTGGTAATACTCAGAACGTCAAGGATTTCGTGAGTGTAGTGTGCCAGAAAATGAGATAAGAAGCAAATAATCGAAATTATTTGGATCTGTGATGTCGAAAAACGAAGAATTCGACATAAAGGCAGATAAATATCGGGCATGGATTACTTCATTAATCATCAAGTGAGATGATCAACTGGTTGTGTGGTTTCCCGTGAATGACAATCGAATACTTTTAGAGAAGTATTGAAGGGCCTCTTTTTAATAAGCTTCGTGGGTGGTTTAAAATTCCGTTACATATCAACACTTAACATAAATGTGAGTAATTGTACCAGAAATTATTTGTTTGACCAGTGTAGTAAGTGACAAGTAGCTTTGGATAACTTTTAAAATGACAAAAGGGAAGAATGGATACTCACATAGAAATCATATTCATAAAACAAAAGTTTAGCTGGATCATGTTGGGAAACAAATGCCGTGGGTTTTGAACATTTGATCAAGATCACTCAAAACGAAAGAATATGATTTTGAGTATCGAAAAATTGGTACTGAAACAAATGTTTTGTGAAAATCTGGAACATGGTTCCCCGTCAATTCCTTAAAAGGTTTGAAAAATGGGTTTCACTTTCATCACGACCTCATAAATCTAGATCATGAACACCTATTTTTATATGTATAAATCTTCATTGGTTTGATCAAAGATCTCTTGGAAATATGTCATAGTGTGTGATTGTGTTAGAACTTTTTGATGAAAAAGAGTGGTTAAAGAATTTCGAATGTACCACTGCTATTTGTTGGACTAAGCAGGTTACTCTAAACTCATTTGAGTAGAGTATGGTAGCTCATGGACTAATGTGAATATAGCCTAATTGGGCAAAAAATTTCATGATGAAAATTTCATTAAGGCATTGAAAACACACATTAAGTCAAAAGAGGATTGAGTCAACATGCTGCAACATGCTTCTAGGGACAACGTAACTAGTACAAAGATTTTCAAAAATACACTTGACCCCAGAAGTGCAAGCATGAACCATGAATGATCTTCATATAAATCTGTAACAGACAACTTGAAAAACAATATAAAACAAACAATAAAATATTTTTGTTGTTTTCGATTTTTCAAAAATGAATAGACTAAACAAAAGTAAAATCTTTTTGGTGTTTCTGATTTTTCGAAAATTTAAAGACTAAACAAAAGTAAAATCTTTTTGGTGTTTTTGATTTTTCGAAAATTTAAAGACTAAACAAAAGTAAAATCCTTTTGGTGTTTTTTATTTTCCGAAAATTTAAAGACTAAAAGTAAAATCTTTTTGTTGTTTTTGATTTTATCAAAAAAAATACCAAACTTGCAAAGATTGTTTATTTGAGCAGTTCACCAAGATGTCGAAATCGAAGCGTGTCGAAGCGTTGACTATGAATAGTAACCTTTGACTCTGACAGTTGTCCATCTTTTTCACCATATTATTCTTTCGAAATATTCTTTTGAACTGAACCACCTTCGATCATTCCTAACCCTGCTAAAATTAAAACAAAAGATTTTTCATCTAAAGGTTTGGTAAAAATATCAGCAAGTTGATCTGTGGTTTTTACAAAATGAACTTCGATATTGCCATCCTCTACATGATCTTTTATGAAGTGATATCAAAGAGCAATATGCTCGGTTTTCGAATATTGCACAGAATTGTGACAAATCCTTATTGCACTTTGTGAATCACAATATAATGGAATTTTCTTCATGTTGATTGCATAATCTCGCAATTGACATTGAATCCAAATAATTTGAGAAGTGCAAGCTGCAGCAGCTAGATATTTTGCTTCTGCTGTCGAAATTGAAACACATGTTTGCTTCTTCGATTGCCAGCTTACCAGTTTCCCATCAAGTAATTGACATCCACCGCTTGTGCTTTTTCGATCAAGATTACATCCCCCTAAGTCAGCATCTGAAAATGCTTAAATGAAAAATCTTGTTTCCGAAGGATACCACAATCCTATCGAAGTAGTTCCTTTGAGATATCGAAAAATATTCTTCACTATTGTTAAGTGTGGTTCTCAACGATTTGATTGATATCTAGCGCAATTACAAACAGAAAAGATAATGTCAGGTCGACTTGCCGTAAGATAAAGTAACGAACCTATCATGCTTTGGTATAAAGTAAGATCAACAGCAGGTTTATCTAACGAATATGTGAGCCTTGTTCCAACCGCCATTGGTACTCATAATTTCATGCTATTCGTCAAGCCAAATTTTTCGAGCAGATTCTTTGTGTATTTTTCTTCATTTATAAAGATTCCTTCTCTGCTTTGACGAATATTCGGCCCAAGAAAGTTATTTATTTTTCCTATCATACTCATCTCAAATTTGCTTTTCATCAGATTTTCAAATTAACTCGACAAAGCAGGGTCAGTAGAGCCAAAAATAATATCATCAACATAAATTTGAACAAGCATTAGATGATCACCAACTTTTTTTTGAAAGAGAGTGGGATCAAAAGATCCTTGTTTAAATTTTGATTGTTTTAAGAATGAAGTTAAAGTTCCATACCATGCTCTTGGTGCTTGTTTTAACCCACAAACTACATTATCTAGAATATAATATTGATCAGGATACTCTTCAGTAACGAAACCTGGAGGTTGTTCTACATACACAGTCTCTTCGAGTTCACCATTTAAAAATGCTCACTTGACATCCATTTGATAAACATCGAAATCTTTATGAGTTGCATAGGCTAAAAAGATTCAAACAATCTCGAGTCTTGCGACAGGGGCAAAGTTTCTTCATAATCAATACCTTCTTGTTGAGAATAACCTTGTACAACAACCCTAGCTTTATTTTGTATAATATTTCCATCTTTATCAGTTTTATTTTTGAAAAATCATTTTAACCCAACAATCGAAACATCTTTTGGTTTAGGAATTAATCTCCAAACTTTGTTTCTTTCAAATTTAGCCAATTCAGATTGCATTGCAACAACCCAATCAGAGTGTTCCATTGCAACCTTAATTGACTTTGGTTCTATTTTTGAAATAAAAACATTGAACATGCAAAACTCTTGATGAGTATTGAGTAACTCATTCTTTGCACGAATTTGAGCTCTTGTTAAGACTCCATCATGTGGATTCCCAATCACTAGTTCTTTAGGATGACTTTTAACCCATTTGTCCATTGGAGGATATGTTGGATCAAAATCTAAAGATGCATCCTCGAACATCTCTTCATTTTCAGAACCTATAACAGAAATATTATCATTTAGATCTTGGAAATTTTCATCGTGATTGTTATTCGACATATTTTGCTCCCCCTCGACAAATTCATTATCATGTTGCTCTCCCTCGACATTATCATCCAATCTTCTATTCTCCCCCTCGAAAGAATGCTCCCCCTCAAAATTAGAATTCGATGGCACGGGCTCTCCCGCCATGTGATTATTAAGCATACTTTCACCATTTGTTGAAGAAGATGATAACAATTGTTCATGAATGGCAACTGTAGTAGATGTCGAAAAATCAGAATGTCTTGAAAATTCCAGAATTTGATTATCTTGAACATTTATCTCGACATCCGCAGCCTTGTCAGGAATACCAAAAATTAAATCATAATCAAAATCACATGAATCTAGACTATCATATGCATCTTTTGATTCATTAATAATTGGTTTTTGTTCGAAACATTAGTCAACTTGTTTGATATAAAAATCATCAAATATGAGATTGAAAATTTCTTCAATTTTCCTTTTTGTCTATTCAACACTCGATATGCAACCAGGTTATGAGAATATCCCAAGAAAATTCATTCGTTAGCTTTGGAGTGAAATTTCGAAAGATTGCCCTTGAGGTTCATGATAAAACACCTGCAACCAAAAACATGAAAGAATTTGACATTAGGTTTTTGGTTATTGAAAATTTCATAAGGAGTGATGTTGAAACGTCAATGAATAAAAGATATGTACTAAGTAAAACATGCAGTTGAGACTGCTTCAGCCCATAAATATTGAGGAAGATTTGCATAAATGAGCATTGTTCGTGCAGCTTCGCAAAGAGATCGATTTCTCCTTTCAACAACATCATTTTGTTGCGGTGTGTATGGTGATGAAAAATTATGTGAAATTCCTTTGTCAACGAAAAATGAATCAAGAAAATTGTTCTTAAATTCGGAACCATGATCACTTTTGATTTTTTGAACTCTCTTCTTTAAGCATGTTTCCATATTTTTGATAAAATCAATCATTATTGAGCAACTTCGGACTTTAACCTGAGGAAATAAACCTAAGTAAATCGAGAAAAATCATCAACAATAACAAGAATGTACCGTTTCTTGTTGAGAATTTAAACTGTCGAAGGTCCACACAAATCAATGTGAAGTAATTCCAATGGTTCGACAATTTTTGAATCGATGGTTACTGGATGACCTTGTTTATGTTGCTTTCCTTGTTCACAAGCTGCACATAAAGTATCATTATCAAACTTTAAAACAGGTAAACCTCTTACCAGATCTTGAACCACCAGTTTGTACAAATTTTGAAAATTCAGATATGAAAGCCTTTGATCGCAAAGCCAGCTAATATCAGATGAAGCTTTCGAAAGTAAGCACACTAATGGCTTGCCAACAATAGGATTGATATCCAGGGTAAACATGTCTCCTTTTTGTTTGGATTTAAGTAACACTTCGTTTGAATTGACATTCGAAATTATGCTACCTTCTTTATTAAACACCACTTGATTGTCAGTGCCCACAACAACTTGTGAAACACTTATCAAGTTACGTTGAAGACCTTCGACATATGCCACTCTATTAACAGTAAACTTTCCATTCGTGACTTTGCCATATCTTTTCACCTGACACTTGTGATTGTTTCCAAACTTAACCACTCCTGCATTATTCAAACTTCGATAATCACACAAATTCTCCTTCTTGCCAATCATGTGATGAGAGCAACCACTATCAATGTATCATTTATCATCATATTGCTCATCATTTAAAACTTGCAATTAATGAAATAATTTTGGTACCCAAGGTTGTTTGGGTCCTTGGAAATTAGTTATAAATACAAAGTGAAATGAAGAACCTAAAACCCAATCACAAACTTTGGATTTCAAAGTATCAATTAAGTCCACATCATTAGGTAAAGGAACAGAAACATAAGATGTCGAAGGTTTAGTATTGACACTAACCTTTGCCTTTTGCTTCTCAGTTTGTTTCTCAATTGACCTATCTTTAGAAATTGGTTTCCAAGCTTTCACAGAAATATTGGATTCTTTTGAAGACATACTTCCATTTAAAGAATTATTTAGATATTTCTCATAAGCTTCTTGAATTTGTTGTTGTGAAAATTTTTGTGATTCTAACATCTTGCGTTTGCCTTTAAGCCAATGGTCGACGTTCTTGACACTAGATGAACCCTTGGTGTATGAAACTTTCAAACTGTGTTTCCTAGAAGGATTTGGAAAAATTGAGCTTTATGAATGAAATCAACATTTGATTTAGTACGAAATTTTTCAGATTGTCGACTTTTGCTATTGATTTCAACCTTTGATTTGTGAAAATTTTGATTTTGAAAATTCTTTGTGTGATGTGGTGGACGAGTTTTTTGATAGTATAGAGTTTGAGATACTCTTTTTTTTGGATAATAAGAAAATCGATTTGTGGAATGTTGATTTTATGGTAATGAATGATTAATATTGTTCGAAAGCATTGTAGTTGTTTGAGATTTAGACCTCGAACTTTCTGAATGTATTCATGACTTAGTCTGGACTGAATTAGACTTTGTCTTTTCAAAATATTTCATTTGCAAACCTTTTTGTTTCTTTCGATACTCAATAGTTTGCCAGAAAATTTTCTTTCGTGCCACTACTAGAAAAACAACCTTTTACGACGCACAATGCATGTAGTAAAACGCTCAGACAATGCGCAAATGCGCATCAAGGAAGGCCCTGTCATAACGAGAGATGGCACACATTTACGACTCTTATTTACGACACGCAATGCGTATCATTAAAACCCCTGCCAAGAAAGGCCATGTCATAAATGAAGATGACACATATTTTTGCGTATCGTAAATTTAAATGTTTAAAAAAAATTTATATATTAATTAATTTTTAAATTAAATTTGCATTTAATTTCTCATAATAGAAATAAAATATCATATACAAAAAATACAATCCATTGCATAATATAAAATAAAATTTCATACTCAAAAAATAAAATAAATTGCACAAATTATAATGTCATACAAAGAATCATTCAAATTTTAAACAAAAATAATACATTGCTAACATGGGTTATACATTCCTATAAAACTAACAAATAATCATACAACTCTGTTTCTTACTAGAAACATTTTAACCCATTTTGCACCACTTTTAGGGATGTTGTCATTATTAGCTGATGAGTTGTTCTCCAAAGAAGCAACACCTTCACTCTCAGTAGAAGAATATGTGGTTTTAAATTTTAATTAATAAATGAATCTTGTTTATTAAATATAACAAAAAAGAAAGTTCATAACAATAAGGACACATAATTTCCAAACTCTATTTATTTGGCAATGGAAATGAAAAGAATTGCCTTTTTTAGTTACTGGATTTGATTGCATGGGTAAACCTGAGATCCCATCCACATATCCAAGACAGAGTTCATTGAGACTCTTGATGGAAGAATCTAAATCATTTCCACTCCTTTCTAGTGCTTTCTCCAGTAACTGAAAACACAGTTTGTTTCTTTTCAAATGACATTCATACACCATAACATAAAATAAAATTAATGTGATTTGAAAGTAACCCTCCGCATTTATTTTTTTTTCTTTTCTGACACTAATTTTAGGGCACACATAAATGTGTGTCCTCTATCCTTAAAATTTTGGAGAACTGACATTAGTTTTTAGGGCACGCACAAATGTGCATCCTCTATCACTGTGTGTCATTGTTTGCAAGTCCTTAAAAGCTGTTTTTCTAGTAGTGTGCTTGTCTTTTTGAAATTTCATTATCTTTCAAAAACTTTTCAATTTTATCTTTAAATTCTTGTGAATTGATTTTAACAACTTTTTCAACATCCACATTAGTTTGTTTTTGGATTTCTTTTAAAACGTTTTGTTTTTCCACCCATTTTCTTTGAGGTATTTGTCTTTGAAAAATGTAGGTGTTTTTCGTGAGATTATTTTTGATAATAATTTGATTTGCAAAGAATCCTTCATCAGATGTATGCTTATTATCTTCTTCAACCAATTGGTTAATTTCTGGTTTGATGTTATCGACATTTCCTGTTGTTACAAATACCTGATTTGGAAAGACAACATCATCTGTGCATTTGAAGATAGGATACATAATGGAATTAATTTCAAGATAATGCGCACCCTTTTCAGTCATCACTTTTTTGAATTTTTCCGTATCTCCGTACACCAAATCAACAACCACTCGTGGAAATTCTATTTCTTTCGAATATGTTTTTGTTGATGTTGGTTTTTTCGAAACTTCATCATCATCTTCGTCATCACTGATATCAGTTTAACTATCTCTGACACTCACATGGTCGAAATCACAAACTTTTGAAGTTGAGGGTTTCTCAGTGTCAATCTCAACCAAAGAAACATTACACTTTTCTTCTCCATTAGACTTAGATGTAACATTAATGATAGACAAATGAGAACAACCAACATCCTAAATATCACAAATTTCGCTAATATAATCTGAATTATCTTCGATATAAAAAAAGTAGATTGATAATCAGATGTCGAATTCTCAGTTCTTTTCAGAATTTTAATTTGTTCAGTTTTGGTTAAGGTATCATTCACAATATCAACGAATTCACTTGCATCATGATATTCATCGATTTCCACAATTCCATAAGCATATCTATCATCAGGAATTCTATCAAATTCTGCAACGGTTTTCTCACAATCATAAGAAATGTTATCAACGTTCTCTTTTTCGTAAACTAGAAAAGGTAACAACTTCCTATGTTGTTCCTTGCTAATATCAGAAGAATGATGCAATGTAGTTAATTTCGCATGAAGTCTTTTTGCAGAATTACAAAATATGTTCCTTTGGGCTAATAACAGTTTTACATCACTACTTAATGAATCCCTATCACACATTAAATTTGTAATTTGTAACTCTAGATATTCAACTTTTAGTTTCTTGGAATCTAACTACTTCTGGACTTTTAGTAACTGTGAAGTCGATTTCTTAGCCACGTTACTAGCATAGATAACCAATGTATCGAAATAAGCAACAATATCATAAAAAGCAATTAATTCTGAATCATAAGCATTCCATGAAATATTGAAAGATTGAACAATGGAATATACCTTTGTTGTCATTGGTGATTTGTCTCCACCTTTGGTCATAAAACAACGACCAGTCACCACTTCATCATTTTGCTCCTCAAACTTTGCATACATAGCTCCATGTGTAGGATTATGCATTTCCTCATCATCCGAACCTGTAAGTCCCCGATCTGCTTGTGTATCAATCAGATCAAATTGATGGTGCGGAATCCCAATCAATTGGATGATGTCAGATCAAATAGAAGAGAAAGACAAGAAGAATTAAGATGAATCTAATGATGCATTGATGATATGAATGATGCTCCTTACACAAGATTCTCTCATACATAGAATTCTTCTCTCTAACTTTCTCTCTCTACAATATGCTCTACTCCTTCTCTCTCTTCTGAGCCTTTACACTCCTCACCCTATATATATGAGACATGGGCCACCAACAGCACACTAGTGTACAGTTGCACACGCGTGTGCGGCCGTACACAGGGTGTCGGCCGCACACACATGTGCAGCTGTCCACAGCCACAAAATTACAGAAAAATATATTTTCCTAGAAAAGCAAAGTATAAACCAAAATTTTGACCCAACAATCTCCCCCTTGGTTTATAGCTTTCTTTTCTAATTGACCCAACAAACTCCCCCTAAAATGTAGCTAGCTTTTCTTGTTAATCTTCATCGAGAGCTTGGCTTCAGCATTAATCTTCAAATTCTTCACAACTTCAAGATGAACTTGATGAATCTTCAACGAATGAATTCATCTTGAGCAGTTGGGATTTTCTTCAGAATTTGACATTGAACGCACATTGGGTGAGGAGGCTTCTTGTACTGATTCTTGAAAGATAGTGCTTTCAGCTTGAGAATCTTGAGAGAAAATATCAAAAAGATCTAATCTACTGGATCACCTCAGCAGGTTTAAGATAGTAGCAAATTGATTGAGGAGGCTTAAATGCAATCTGTCACATAACCTTCAAGCACAGCTTGGCCTTGCTTCTGGGGTTGAAGGATTGAATGTTTAAAGAATATTCTTCATTTCTTGCTCCTTCGAATGAGAATTTTTCGATGCTCATTGCTGAAGCTTCGGCTCAGAAATCTCAATAAAGTCTCCATAAGTTTCATCTACACCTGAATTCACTTTTCAAGACAAAACAAAACTAAAAGAAAACTTAAAAAGGAAACAAAACAAAAATAACACTATTTTTGGATTTTTAATTTTCTGATTTTTTGTTTGATTTTTTTTGAATTTTCTGATTTTTGTTTGATTTTTGAATTTTTTTTTTAATTCTCCCTCTAAATTTGTGCATATAGGAAAACTATGAACAAATTTAACAAAAACAAAATTATTTGGGATCAAAGTTGTGAGACAGCCTTAACTTGTTTATCAGTACCTTCACCTTTATGGATAGATCTGGTCAATTGCCAGTATTGTGATCCACTTAAACATGAAGAAAATTGACAAACTTTTCTAAATAAACCATTTAGCTGACGACGACCACAAGTATTGTTGTCCACTTAAATTAAGCAGCGAGATCTACAGGCAACCTCTAAATAGTTCGATTTTAGTTGCACTAGAACGTGTTCCCCACTTCCCGATATACCCTGGTTATCAAGAACTTCCTAAGGACTCCTTACTTTAGGTGAGTAAACAATTATTAAGGAGGAAATCAGATTTAGAGAAAGATGCATATGTTGTGTCCCAGGTTGGATCTCTTTCAATCACGCAGAGGGGACAACATATGACTAACAGAGATAGAAGGATTGAGAGGTAGAATGATGCATATACTGTGTACCAGGTCGAATTGTTAGTCACGTAAAGTAGATAGTATATGGCTAATAGGTAGAAAGAATTGCATATATAGAAGATGCATAGAGACAGAGTTGCATATGTTATAGTCCAGGTCGGGTCTCTCGATCGCGTAGAGGAGACAACATATGACTGACGGATAGAAAGCAAGAAAATAATTTCGTACAGACCTACTTTATCAGAACCCCCCATTCGCCCAATCAGAACCAGAATTAAGTACATAAGTCTGTACATCAAGGAAAAGTCGGACCACATTTCTAGATGCGTATTAATTTATTGTATCCTGTAGGTTCCCGTGTTTATCTCACTGCTCAATCTACCCGAGCGTCGTATGATCAGTCTAAACAATCCTATCTAAATCCACACTGTCAAATCTTTTGTGCCTACCAGCACATTGAACACAACGTCTTAACAATTCAGATTCAGTCCCTTACACTGGTTTTAGACTGCCCGTTATCACTTTCTTGATATCACTTCCCAATAATAACTACTAACGAAAAACTATTAAGTAAATGAAAAACTGTCTTTAAAACGAATCATAGTAAGATAAACTCAGGAGTATAAAGAAGAAAATGCAAACCGTAATTCACCGATTAAATTTGCATTCAGAAGGTCTGAGAACAGCACGCATAATCTCAGAACAGATCTGAAAATTCTTCATGTCGTTAATCACAAACCCCATTTCATCCCTTCCTTTCTTCCCTTCCCACAAAGGACATATACTCTCAAATAAAATTCTGAGTGTTGTACAGTTGAGAGATGCCTCCTATCTTATGCCTGGAACAGCCAATACCAACAAACCGACGTCTGATGATATGCCTCCATAGCTGCTCTGATACATAACGGGATCAGTTGGTCTTTGGAACCCAGTCCATTTTGAAACTGTGTTGACCTCTGTCATCTTTGCAGGGTACTCTCTCCCATGACATATTCTGCTTATCACAAACAAAAGATGCGGAAACGTTAGAGTCATTAGGTGATTTGGGAGATTGAACCTTTGGAACCCATTTGTAGTTAGGTTTGACTCATTTCTTTTTCGATCCGATGGGTGCCTCGGCACTTGATTTGGAACTTGAAGCCGATCTTCGAGATGACTTAGACCTAGTCGGTCTTTGTTTCGCTGGAGCATCTCTTGGATTGGGCTTCTTAGCCGACGTTCCCTTTTTGTTCTTCGGAGTTGGATTCTTGGCCTTCTGCGCATTCTAGTCACCATGGTCTGAACGTGACCTTGAGGGGTTTCTTTTGAAGTATCTCCCTCTTGGCGCGTTTTGCCAGCCTTTTGCATAGTAGGGAACATATGCGCGATTAGGATAATTTCTGGTAATTTTTCCAGGTGTTCCACAGTGAAAACATGTATTTTTCTTCACTGTGAAGTTGTTTCTTCCTGCCCCTGGTAGCGTACCCTTGCCTTGTTTCTGGTTGTTCCCACATGCACACATGCAGCAAGCAGTTTGCGTTGCTTGTTTTAGTGGCCTGTATTTCTCAACAGAAAGTTTTTTAGGAGTAACAGAATTAGAAGCAACAAATTCAAAGTTCAAGGAGTCATTGGTTTGTTCAATAGTTTTCTCCTTGATCTCATCCTCTACTACTTTACCAGCACAAGAAGTAGAATCATTAGTATCGTTCAGCTCAACACCCTTAGTTGGCCCTGATTGTTCAATCTTAACTGAAGCTGGAGTAGTAGTTTGGCCATACTGAGCAGACATTTGCTCATTGGTCTCAAGGGGTGGGTTATAGTTGTGATTAAAAGGAGGTGGCACACTATTATACCCTAAACCTTTGGTTTGATTATCTTTAAAAGTCAATTGTTTTTCTACTAAGGACTCGACTGTCTTACTTGACGCAGTATAATTTTTGAAACTAACATTTGTTTTTCCACACTTAATTTTCAAGGTGTCAAGTTCTTCAGTTACAGCAGCAAGTTTGTTTTTAATGTGATCGTAATTTTCACACTTGTTGCTATAATCTTCTTGAAGCTTTCGGAAATCCTTGATTTTGGCTTCTAATTGTGCTTTTAATGGTTTCAGACCTTTCCTAAGTTGATATCCTTCGTATTTTAGGTCCTCATTTTCCCTTTTTAGCAAATCAATTTGTTCACGAAGAAATTTAATCGTAGCTTCACAAGATGGAGTACATGAAACTTCATTTACCGAAATGGATGAGGAACTCATTTTTTTTAAATGCCCTTTGACTAAAAACTCAAAAGTCAACCTTAAAAGTCAAAATTTAAAAAGTCAAACTCAAAAGTCAAACTTGAAAAGTCAAACCGAAAAGCTAAATTTGAAATTTTAAAAGTTAAACGAGAAAGTCAAAGTTTAAAGTCAAAGGTCAAATTTTAAAAGTCAAAGTCAAAATTTAAGTAAAAAGTCAAAAATTAAAAAATAAAATTTTTGAGTTGAAAATGTAATTTAAAAATAAAGAAAACTGATTTTTGCGTTAAAAGTGTGAAATTTGCGAAATTAGGTTCGAAATTGAGAAGCCTTTTGAATTAAATTGGGAAGGAGGAAACCATCCATCAAGCTAGCTCAGATGGTAAGGCGCGTGTTTGTTGAGCTAAAGGTCTCGAGTTCGATTCCTTGCACCGTCAAAATCCTTCCCTCTTTTTTAATAGAAGCACACTGCAAGGATTCCTGCAGGTCGAGGTTGCGACGTGAGGACGAGGAATGCACACCGAGCCGCACACCTTCAACAAATTCACGGAAAAACGATGTTTTTCACCCTTTTTTGCTCCAAAACTCGATCAAAAACTCGTTTTTATGAAAAATGCAAAGAAGAAACCCCCCTTATTTTGCCCCGATCTATCCAAAAACATAAAAAACTTTTCAAAATAAGATCAAATAAGCTCTAGATCTGACAAAATTGATTGATACAATCCAAGCTCTAGTACCAATTGTAAGTCCCTGAATCTATGGATTCAAATCAGTAGTCAATGAATTGCAATCAATCAATCAGAGTGTAGAAGAAGTAGAATAAGAATAACATCAAGCATGCACACATCTATTACTCATAAATGTCAAGTACACCTTGAAAAGCACACACATACACGTCACTGTTCATGTACATGCCTGACACATTGACACTTCCTATTTATACCACAATTAGCAGCACACAGGTGTGCAGCCGCACACACGTGTATGGCCGCACAAAGGTGTGCAGCCGCACACAGCGTGTGCGGCCGCACACACCCACTAACAAACCACAACCACCACAACACACTCTAACATCCCACCAACACCTATATAAGATAGATGCCTAGCCCAAACCACATAACTATGACCTAACAATCTCCCCCTTGGTTTGTGGCTAGCATGAACTCAGGTCTTCTTGATCAGTGTCACAAAGGTGTGTATGTTTGGCTTCCTGAACTGCAGAAGATCCATAGCATCAATCAAGACGAATAGCGCAATCGCTATCTTGATACTTGATCATTGCAGTTGCACAAGGCTCTTCGACTTTGGTCTTGAACTTGTCACCAAATTCTGCAATAACTTTGTTCTTCAACTCAAAGTAGCCTGCTGATAGGGCACCAAGATTAAGCTGGAGATCGGAGATCTGTTTCGAATTTTGAAAGTTTTCTTCTTCAATCTCGGAAACTCAAATATCGAGGTTTTAGATCAAAACGTCTTTCTCGATGATCTTCAATTTAAGAGTAGTGATCTCCTCCTTAAGCTCTGAGATAGATGGGTCTGCTCCCCTAAACTTCCTTCACCTATTGATATTCATTTGCCACGAGGTAAAGGATCCAAATCATGTTGAGCAAGAAACCTGGCAAGCCTTACAGAGGCAGCATCATGCGCAGGTTGTGGAGGAGAAAAACCCCCAGGAGCAGAAGAACTCCCGACTTCAAATGAAGATCTAACATTACTTGGTCCTTTTAAGGTCGATTGAGTTGGTGTAGCAGCTGTGGAGGGTTGTTAGAATTGTGGTTCTTGATCTTGAATAAACACTCCATGCCTCGAATCAAGTCGACTTCTTTTTACAGAAGGCAGGGAGATTTGTGTCGGTGTCGAATCACTTGTGGATGGCACAGATGTAGGAATAGCAGAATCAAGAGGAGGAATCCTTGAATTTGTATCCATATCGGTTGAAAGGTGTCGGCCATCTGATCAAAAGTTGGAGACGTCACTTTGAGAACACCACTAACTCCTTCTGTCTAGGTTGCACAATATCATGGACAGTGTCAAAGAAAGCATCGAGGTCTTCCCTGCTTAACCTTATATCATTATCCGTAGTCCATAAGCTGATCTTTGAGACACTCAACAAGCTACACTTTAACTCAGGAGCATAGATGACGTTCTCAAAACTCAGTACTCCATTTATAACTATTCCTTTTTCAGTGATCTTCCCTCCATCTCCTCCCGCGAAGGAAACATAGCCCCCATTAAAAGTCTGAATGGTGTGCAGTTGGGAGATGTCTCCTGTCAATGTTCCTGGAACAACCGTTGTCGACGTACCAAGGTCTGACGACATTCCTCCGCAGCTGTTCCTGCACAATAAGTGGGATTATTTAGGTTTGGCAACCCAGGTCATTACAAGCCTGGGTTGACCAACAACTGAGAGGGTTTACGACCGCACAAGGGATTATAGTCGTACACTTGATTACGATTGTACACGGGTGTACGGACGTACACCCGTGTACGACCGTGCACCAGATCACAACCGTACACACCAACCGCACACTCAACTGCACACACCAACCGCACACAACAACAGCACACACCAACCGCACACCTTCAAAGTCTCAACCGCACACCTTCAAAGTCTCAGCCGCACACCTTCAAAGTCTTAGTCGCACACCTTCAAAGTTCGAACCGCACACCTTCAAAGTCTCAACCACACACCTTCAAAGCTCCAACTGCACACTCAAAAAATACTAGATTTTTGAACGAATTCTAATTCCAAACTAGTAAAAACAATGATCAGCAAGCAGTTTCTCAATCAAAAAGTATGAATGCACTTCAAAAACCATAATTATCTTCAACCGCACACTCTATGATTTTTCAAATTTGACACTGAATTGGATTTGATACAAATTGTAAGTCCTCGATCTGCTTGTGTATCAATCGGATCCAATTGATGGTGTGGAATCCCAATCAATTGGATGATGTCAGATCAAATATAAGAGAAGGAGAAGAAGAATTAAGATGAATCTACTGATATATTGATGATATGAATGATGCTCCTTACACAACATTCTCTCACACACACAATTCTTCTCTCTAACTTTCTCTCTCTACAATATGCTATACTCCTTCTTTTAGCTACATTTATGCTTATTTTGGGACATAAGATACTTATTATGTTTGAAATCTATTTGTTAGTAGCAAAGATATATTCGGTATGAAAATGAAGCAAACAAGGAGTTGGAAGCAGGAAATGTGGCCCAAGACATTTGAAGGAAAAAAGAGGACCAAAATCCTAAAGCCCACGACATGGTTGCCCTAAAAGACGTCGTGGAGAATATGAGATTTAGTAGAAGACCACGACGTGGTGTCTATTTACCACTTCGTGGTGATTAATTTTATGGAAACTATATATATCCGAACATTAGGTCGAATGGGAGGACGTCTGGCCAATTTTTTGAGAGGGATTGCAACTAAAACCCTCCGGAAACCTTGGAGAATATGAGAAATTAATTGGAACTCACGAGTTGAAGAGATTTAGAAGAATTCTACATAGATCTATTCGTTTTGCTAATCATTACTCATGTGTATTCTAAATTGCATTGATTTATGTGTTTTTTCTGTTATTATGAGAGGCTAAAAAATCTTATACTTCTGTTTGGTGAAGATGAACCTAATCCGTACGTGTTGACTTTGATTTATGGGTGATATATGTTGATTTTACTTGTCTTTGATAATTAAAATCCTAACATGTTGAAGTTCTAGTTTATATTGCTTAATAATGAAGTTTTGTGTGGCATAAGATCAATCTAGTTGCATGAAACTAATACCTAATTATTTATGATCATTAAATAATTTGAGCTAGGGTTAGTCACATGTTAGATCAGGTAATTAAAGCTAGAAACTTGAACTGAGTTAGAGAGCATAATTAATCTTAATTTGTGCTTGGTTGCTTAACTTGATCATAGGAAAATAATTTTTAGATTTACCATTCATAGTCCAATTTTACTTATATCGATTTTGTGTTTAACCTATGCTTGACCATTGCATGGTAATTCATAAAGTGATTCATTTAGGTATTTGATCATAATAACTAGTTAATAAATTGGTAATCAATATATTCTATCTACTGGAACTCAATCATATGAGAAGGGGAAATCATATCTTAACAAAAGTATTATATAAATCTTGAAGTAGATTTGTTTTTATTTGCTTGTTTAGTTGTTAATTTGGTAGTAATTTGAATTAAGTTCTTATGATCTTGCAAAATCATTAAAAACCCCCCACTTTAAGTTTGTTTTCTTAGTTTAATTAGAAGTAGTTATCTTAATTAATTAAATTATGTTCCCTGTGTTGGACACCCGACTTACCCAAGCTATTCTATAAACCGACTAGGTACACTACCTATAGGTGCATAAATTAGTTAAGTAAGTTATGTTATAAATTTAAAACTAGTAGGTACCTTTGGGCACATCAAAAAGTTATCTTAGTGCGACTTCTTTAAAGAACAAGGATCTTCAGGCAATTATGACAAGGTTGGATGGTTAGTTTAATAAGTTGAATGAAGATGTGGATTGGATTATGTTGAGTGGTATAGCAAAAGTGGTGGATAAGTTGTTAGTGGAGTCTTTTTTTATGAAGCTAATTTAAGAATTGCAGACAATTTTTGTTAATTATGGTAGGAGGCAGGGATATGAAATGATGAATACCTAACATGACATGGGGTTAGCTGCTCCCTTTGTATGACCATGCATGCTTTCAATATATGGAAGAGGTGTTTTCTTCCTTGTTTTTTGGTGATTACCTTATGGGGTTAGGCATTCCTTTTAGCAATGTGGAGCATTTGCAAGTTTTGCTTTCTGATCATGGTGGTCATGGGGCATCTAGTAGTGGTGGAGCTAATAATGAAAACTGAGTGATGAGGATAATCTATTTGCTTTCGTTTATACTTTGGGTATATGTGGACACGTTTGTTTGGTGTTTATGATGATGTAGTTGATGGACATCCTGTAGTTTTCTTTTGATAATGGGTTGTTGATACTCTGCTTTGTTCCCCTGGATATTAGTTATCTTTTTATTGTAGTTTTTTCTTGTATATCGTTGTTTTCATACAAGGGCCTTCTATTTATTATAATATTGCTTCCTAGCTTTGGCTATTGGAGAATGATTATACTTTTTCTAGGTACATTCCCTTTATTATTTTCATAATAATTTTACTTGCAGTGCTTCACGTATCCCTCAATTCATGTATCGATACTGTGTACCTCATCAAGAAGGTTCCTCTTATGGGTGTGTAGTATCCTAATGCGATCGTATTCAAGTAGTATTTTTGGCTAACTGAGTAGTTATGGCCAAGAAGTAGCCTTTTATGATAATGCTAGAATGGGCGACTGTCCTAGCCATTTGTAGTAAATAATTATTTTCATGGGCTAAGCGGATAACCCTAGTTGAATTATGATACTCGTTTGTTATATCACGATATTCGGCTGGCTGAGCTATCTATAAAGAATAAGTGTATTTTTAGGATAAACATGTATCCTTGGTCAAGTTGCAGTACTTGTCGATTATACGAGATTAGTCGACTGACCAAGTTGTCTGTAAAGAATGAGTATATTCTTGGGCTAAACATATAGCCTTGTTCAAGTTGTAGTACTTGGCCAGTATATCAGACTAGTCGGTTGACCGAGTTGCCAGTAAAGATTGAGTGTATTCTTGTGCTAAGCAGGTAGCTTGGTCAAGTTGTAGTACTTAACCATTAAAGCACACTAGTCGGCTGACCGAGCTGTTTGCAAAAGAATAAGTGTATTGTTGGGCTAAGCAGGTAGCCTTGGTCAAGTTGTAGTACTTGACCATTATATCAGACTAGTCGGTTGACCAAGTTGTCTATAATGAATAAGTGTATTATTAGGCTAAACATGTAGCATTGGTCAAGTTGTAGTACTTGACCATTATATCAGATTAGTCTGGTTCCGTGTTGTTTGTATAGATTAAGTGTGTTCTTGGGCTAAGCAAGTCGCCTTGGTCAAGTTGTAGTCCTTAACCATTATATCAGACTAGTCAACTGACCGAGCTTCCTGTAAGAATAAGTATATTCTTTAGCTAAGTAGGTAGCATTGGCCAAGTTGTAGTACTTGGCCATTATATCAGACTAGTCGGTTGTCCGAGCTATCTATAGAACGAGTGTATTACTCGATGTTTTTATAGAAATAGCTTTTCTTTCGTTACTCATAAATGGAGTGATTACTGCTCTCTTGTTACCTACACTCTTACTCTTCGTAGGCCTTACTTGTTGCTTCTTCCTTGGCCATTCTTGCCTATGACCGACATCTTACCTCCTTACTCCTCTTGCGCTTACTCTTCCCTAACAGGTTTGAATGGTATCACTTCCTTCTTTTCTTTTCGTTGCCTCTTAGTCCCCTAAGATAGCAATTCAATGGCCTGGTTCTTCAATGCTCAGTTATCTCCTTTGGTTATAACTATCTGCTTCATTTCCCCATTATATACTTCTACTAAATTCGTCCTTGTCTTTTTCCTTTTCCGTTGTGACTTTCTTTCCTATGCCTTGCTTATTTACTTGGTAATTCTATCTTGTCTTTATTTTCATCCATCTGGTTGTCTTGTACCTTATCTATTTATTTGGGCAAGGATTTTTCTTTATTTCTTAATTCTACCACTTTAGTCTAGCCTCCCTTGTCCATTTCCAAAAGTTTCTTGTTGCTAGTTGAGTTTATGCTTATGGTCCATCTAAACCCCTCTATAATTATAAATGTGTCTTCTTCCATTGCATGTCATGTTGCTTGTTCCACCAACGTTGTTAGTGCGTATATTAAATGCTTGTTTCCTTTCAAAGTATTGATGTTGGCCTTTTGGTTTCCGTCGGTGTCAAACTTGGAACCGTCCTGATTTCCTTTTACTATTGACATTTTATTTTTCCTCTCAAATTTAAGATTATGGAAACCTTTATTTGTATTATTTTTACTTTGGGCTTGCTCTATTTTTCCTCTCCTTCTCTTTGTCAGGATCATTCGTACTCTCGATATTGTGTGCAATTTTACCACACTATGGATAGTTGATGTTATGGCCTTCAACTTATGCGTTCATGTCCTTTTGATTATTACATCATATGGTGATAACGAGTTTATGATGACAAAACACACGAGCGTGTTGTTGTGTTCTATCGTTGTGGTGATATATTAAGGTTAGCGGTAACTTGATCATACCTTTTGGCCACATATTGTGGACAACAAAACTAATCAAATGGTTCTCGGGTGGTTCAACCTTTTTCTACACATTTCCTAGAAGTTGTTTTTAGAAATGCTTGTACGTGATGTCTGTGGAGCTCCCATTGTCTAGATAAATGTCGTTTACATAATTTTAGCCCATGAACCCCCCCCCCCCCCCCCCCAATTTTAATGGGTTCATCCCTTTTGTGATTCTTATTACTATATTCCCATTTGTCGAATGTGAACGTGTAGTCTTCCCATTCCCCGTTGACCTCATGTTTATTTGCTTGTTGGAACACGAAAATCTTTATCTTCTTTGGTCCTTTTTCCTTTGGATCAACATATGCTATACTTTCTAGGTGTTTGGACCGAAGTCCCTTTATCAGGTCAGTCAATTGTCCTAATTACATCCTGTTTTCTAATTTGTGACGCAGCATAGTGCATTCGATGGTGGCGTTCCCTTTTGAATCATCGAGCTTGCAATACCTTCCTTGGTCCTTGTTCATTGATTTTTCTCTTGTCTTTCCCCTTTTGTTCTCTTTGTTCTCACCAATTGTTGCCACCTCGTTGCGATCCTTACTCCTTGTCATTGTGGGACTACAACTATGGTAGGGGAAACGGTTCGGACGAGGGTGCCTTGTGTTTTGGTAACTCGCATTTTATGGAGCCTGGGCCCTTGCATATAGTGTACAGTTATCCTTTTGATCATTAAGTTTTTCACTGTGGTTGGTTTTCATCTTTTTTGTTGCCGCATCTTTTTACTTTATATAGCGATGGACTATTTCCATCATATCTTTTTTGGACATGGATTGTTTTCCTACCAATTTCTTGAATAGTACCACTGGTCGTAATCCTTATGTGAATGCAATGATTACCATGTATTCTGCTTTCTCCGAGGTGTTTAGTGTGGCTTTATTGAAGCGGCACACAAAAGCAGTTAAGGACTTGTCTTCGCGTTTTCTACACCCCAGGATAGCTCGGGCGTCTATCGTGTATCTTCTTTGTTGAACGAAGTGTTCGACAAAATCTTCCCTAAACTGATTAAACTCGTGTAAGCTTTTCGCTGGTAAGCTTTTGCACTACAGTAGTGCTACTCCTAATAAGGTTGTTAGGAAGAACATGCACCAATATTTTTCGGCTAAATAATAGGCGTTTAATGTTCACTTGTAATTTTCCATATGATCATCAGGATCCCTCGTTCCATCATACTTTGAAATCTCTAGTATGTTGTTCATGCAGGTAACTAGTATTCTCGTATGTTTCTCACCAAGGGTTAGTTGTCCAACCTTAAAACCCAACCGTCATTAGCATTCCCGAGCAAGTTCCTATTGCCACTTTTATTTGTCGTATGTGTCGTTTGATGGGTGTGTGGGACTGTTTAGTCTCGTTGTGTAGTTTCCAAAGTGTAGGTTTGCAAATTTTGAGGGGGTAATATGCTTGATAGTGTGTATACGGGAATGGTGGTGGCAATGCTATGTATAACAATGTGTGTGGTTGTGTTAGCGTTGTTGTTGTAATTAGTGAGGGTGGTAAGACTTGTATTGGCAGCTCATTGTTCCTAGTCGTCACCTTGCTTAGTTTATTGGATATGTTCCTAGTTGTCTCTACTTTTACTAAGATTGCTTGTCATGCTTTCTTACGCCTTCGTGATGTATGGTCATTTAGCCCTTCTTTCTAGTTGGTTATCTGGTGGAGCAGGTAATGGTGCATGTGGTTGTAATAAGGAGGCTATTTTCGTCCTTGTTATTGGTCTCGTTATAGTAATTGGCATGAATGTTGGGATCAAGTTGATACGATGGAAAGGTGAACTGGAACGAGGGCATGTGATAAGTTGCTTTTCTTGCATTTTTCTTATATGGATGACCCCAATGTTCCTATGTAATTTTTCTTGGAATATTGAGAGCTACTCTTCCGGAATGTCGCCTAATGAACATTAGGAAATCACGATGCATGAAATGAGCAAACACTAGGTTAGAAAGCCAAACCGAATGGTTGACCCCGGTATTGCTCTCTAATGCCTTGTTTTTTACATTCTATAAATATGTTGCTTAAAAATTGTCTGGGTTGAGAGAAGAGTTTACCTTCTTTTATAGGTGCAGCCTAGTCCATCCATAATTTTACCATTTGTGTCTTGCATTAATTCGTAGGTCATAAGTGGTTTTCTGCATGATAAGCGGTTTCCGTGGGGTGGACCCCGGTGTATGGGTCGTTCCCCATATATCATTAACACTAAAATGGGGGAGGATTGTTGGCGATTTTAGTGTCAACGGGCATTTTGGATAATTGGAACTAACATGTGAATTAAGAAGCTAATTATTTGTACTCTATATTATATGTTTGGCGAATTCGAAGTCCATGCATATATAAGATCAAATTATAAGTCGGTACGACAAAATGATGGGTGTCAAGGGGGAGGCGCCCCCTTGGAGGGTCCTACGGGTAGTACCTAGTGGGGTCCAAGGGGCAGAGCCCCCTACGGTGGAAATATCAATGGGTAAACTAGTTTCATTATGGAAAAACGGAATTCTAGTGAGTGATTATTGTAAGTTTGACAAATCTTGTCAGTTTTGGAAACTATTGATTATATCATTAAATTCCAGATTCACCTAACCAATTTAGTAGATAACAACCCTAATGTCATTTATAATGGGTGAGCAAAAACCGCACCGCAACTAAAATTAACCGCAAAAACCGCAACCGATAAACCGCAACCGCAATAAAAATCGATGGTGAGGTTTATTGTTTTTCAAAAACCGCAAATTTGCGGTGCGGTGTGGTTTTTAGTTTTCAAAAACCGCAAAAAAACCGCACCGCACCGCATATATTATATACATTTTTTTATTAATTATTAATATATTAAATATTAAAAATAAAACAAGTTTCATGGATGAAAGATGAAAAAATACTAGAAGACAAAAGTGTTGGTTTTTTGTTATGTTTAATTTTGAAAAATGGTTAAATTAGAACATTTTAAGATATTTATTGTTAATAACTATATTGTTAATAACTATTGATTTGACGTTTTTAAGATATTAGTTGTTTGTAATTTAAGTTAATTGTCTTATACCTTATGGTTTTTTTATTATTACAAGTAAATATGTTTAAACTCTTAAAACCGTTTGAGCTCTAAACTGTGGTTAAAAAATACAAGAAAATAACTGCACCAAATCCATGTGGTTAATAACCGCAACAAAAAAAAAAAACAAAACCGCACCGCAAAAATAACCACCTAACCGCACCGCAAAAATAATCGCACCAAGCGGTTTTGAAAATTGATTAACCGCATTTGCGGTTAGTGGTGAGGTTTTTGCTAATAACCGTATCGAACCATACCGCGCTCACCCCTAATTTATATATACGGCTCATATTTTGAGTCGTGTATGACCCTTCTTAGTTCTTCTTCTTCTTGAATAAAATTCAGAATTCTTTGGCAATTGGCTTGTATTTCTGTGCCTAAATACACAAGTATCAGTTTCGATTATCCTAGATTGAATTTCCTGTTACTCAGACATAGGATCGAAATATCAGTTCGGAAAAAAAAAAAAAAAAACTTACAGGATCCATCGGAAATCCGGCTCTCCACCATCACCTGCTCCCAACAACCTTGACACCACACCCTCCGTCTTATAAAGCAAGCATTGAAATTCGTTTTTGTTCACTTTAATCATCGTGCATAAAGTAAAATTTTTACTGTATCTAACTACTTTTCTATATGTTATTTCTAAAATAATTTCATTTCAGCATTTTTTCTAAGCTAATTAGAATTCATTCTTTTTGTCACAATATACTTCGTAAACTAAATGAATCTATGATCTACAGAAATTTTATAACATCAATTCTTTTTCAATTTGTAAAACCTTGGTACCCAGTTACCTTGTTCGTACTATATCTTTTACGATTCTTTGTTTAATTTATAATTTTAAAGCTATTAAATACTATATAATTTAATAAAGTGTTCTATGAGAGTGTGTTTAAAGGATTTTGCATAACCTTGTGGCCATATATCAGGCTCTTGGTAAGATGCTTTTATAGAAAAGGACATCTCCTATTATTGTTTTGCCATCAAAATTATTAGAAGTAACATGCAACTTAACAAATTGATTTTCCATTTCAATAAGTCCAACCACTGGAAACGTATACTGTTTAGCTTCTTTAGTTATATGCATTTATGTATTTTTTTTTTCTCAATATGCACTCCAAGTTTGAACGAAAGGACAGAATCTTTTTGATGTCTTATATATAGAGAAAGAGGTTCTTGAAGAAAGTTCACAACTTTGCTCATCATCTAACACTATAACTGATCATCATCTGAACCCATTCCTACATACTCTTCCCTTTTGAAACAAAATGGGTCCAAAAAGAACCCCGATTATACTTCTTTTGTTCATGTTTCTTACGGTTTCTTCATCCCACAAATATAAAAACAAGAAAAATTACAAACCATGCAAGAACCTAGTCTTGTTCTTCCATGATGTTGTGTACAATGGGCAAAATGCAGCCAATGCAACATCAGCTATTGTGGGTGCACCTGAATGGGCCAACCGGACAATCTTGGCTAGTGATTTTCATTTTGGAAATATCGTGGTTTTTGATGACCCCATTACTTTAGACAACAACTTTCATTCCCCTTCTATTGGTCGAGCTCAAGGTCAATACATTTATGACACCAAGAACACCTTCACTGCATGGCTAGCATTTTCGTTTGTGCTTAATACTACGGATTATCAGGGAAGCATTCAGTTTATTGGGGCTGATCCGATTATGATTAAGACTAGGGATATATCAGTGGTTGGTGGGACTGGTGACTTCTTTATGCATAGGGGGGTAGCGACTATTATGACCGATGCTTTTGAAGGTGAAGTTTATTTTAGGCTTCGTGTTGATATAAAGTTCTACGAATGTTGGTAAGCATAGTATCATATAATTGCAAATCTCTTCTCACATCGTGTGCATCTGATTTGGATTTAAAGTCATTTCCTTTTGTATTTTGGTTGACATAAGTGTGTCCTTTTATTGTGAATGTGAGAGTTTTCTTGAATGTTAAAGCTTGAATACAATTGTTATATATATATATATATATATATATATATATATATATATATATATATATATATATATATATATATATATATATATATATATATATATAGAGAGAGAGAGAGAGAGAGAGAGAGCCATTATTAATCAATGATTATGGAATCAATCTAAAAAGTTAGAATTTAAATTAATCAACGTCAAAACGAAGGATTGTAAACATTTACGATGGAAACACATTTACCGGATTATAACAAAACACATTTCCTATTTTTTAATTTTTGTATTCCATGTTTTTTATCAAAAAAAAACCGAATACATCATTATTCATGATTTTTCATCCTCTTTCCATAGATATTCATATTCATATACAAAAATTAATTTTTTTTTCAAACAAACTCACTTCATTTCTATCTTTTTTGAAAATTTAAGATAAACTTTTTATCGAAATTTTTTAATAAATATATTAAAATTCTTATTTTTTGATACTCTTTAAACACAGATTCATATTGATATAAAAAAATAAAATTTAAATTTAGATTCATAATGTGAATCTGCCCATTGTGAATAGTAAGTCAGATTCATATTATCAATGTTAAAATTTAAATATTTATAGTTCAGATTCACAATACTAATCGATATTATTTTTTTGATCGATGTTAATGTTAACTAATAAAAGGAAAAAAAAATTGAAATTTTTTGTATAATTAGTTTTTTTGGATAAAAATAAATTTAAATATTGAAAAAAATACGAAGTGGGTTTTTTTTGTAAAAAAAATAAGTTTATTTTTTATATATCAATATGGATCTCTATAGAAAGAGACAGAAAAATCATGAACAACTGCATATTCGGTTTATTTTTCCAATAAAAGACGTAGCTTAGAAAAAATTTAAATGACAAAAAAAAAATAAAATAAAAAATAAAATAAAAAAGATGATGAATTTTTTGATAAAGATGTGGTTTTATGGTATAATCCGATGCATATGCATTCAACATACAAGTGTACATCCATAACCTTGTCCGTTAATCTTTTTAAATTTCGACACTCACGATTGGTTCATTGGTTCCTTATTAATAATGTTTCTCTACTGAACCTCATCTTATATATATATATATATATATATATATATATATATATATATATATATATATATATATATATACAAGGTTCTAAATAACGTAAGTCATGACTTGGTGGCGTTTGGCAAAACTTGGAAGCAGGTGCAAGCCTTGGAGTCGTGGCGCGCCATGGCGAGCTTTTTAAAACCTTGTGTGTGTGTGTGTATATATATATATATATATATATATATATATATAGACACACACACACACACACATATATATATATATATATATATATGTGTGTGTGTGTGTGTGTGTGTGTGTGGTTAGGTTATATTGTTCTTACTAACTATTGGGTACCAGAATGCACAAATCTGCACCATAGATGGAATAGAAATCAATGATCAATGATCTGAGAGTCTATGATATTATAATAGGTTAACATGTACCATATAATCAAACAAATTTTAGCATAAGGGTATTTTGGACAATTAACTATATTTAAAAAAGAAAATTTTCGGATTGTTACGGATAATTAAAACTCCTAATTTTAAAAATCTAAATTTTTCAAATGAATTCAATTTAATTCTAAACATAATTTGTAAACATAACCGATTTTATTCCGTTATAATGTTTTTTTGTTAGAATAATGTTCTTTCAGATTTTTATTCTATTAGAATATTAATGCAGAACAACATAATTCTTAAACTCCCAGTTGAAGAATAAGAACATTTTAATATTTTCATTTACGTTCGTACTTAAATACAAATTGAGACATATTCTTACATACAAATAGCCTTATACATTTTTATATATTTATACATATTCTAGATGAATAAATACAAGTGTAATTCATAAAAAATAAGAACATTCTTAAACTGTGAGTGTTATCAATCTTTGACTCATTCTTATCAGGTCTTCAATCCGTTCTTCCGACCATTCCTATCACAAATTCCACAAAAACTAAGAATGGTTAAAAGCATGTTACTTGCAATTCCTATCAATTTATACATTCTAGCAAAATACATAGAATATATTCAAGCAGAATACATATAATACATTCTGATAAAATACATAGAATACATTCTGACAGAATCCATTGCATACCACTATTTTCTTATTCTAGTAAAATAGTAAACAACACACATATACAAAATTCATTGCAATTTGCAAGAAAAATCCACTTTTCCAAAACTCAATCAAACAGTATTCAATCATGTAGGAACAAGAAATGAAAAATCTATCTAATCTAATTTCGTACCAAAAATAAAAGAGCGTGAAATGGGATTGAAGAAACCGAATGCAAATCCAAACTTAATCCAAATCAGCTAGCATTAACCTGTTGTTATGAAAAGCGCATCCAACCCAATCTAAATTAAGTTATATAGTTCTGAAAAGAATAAGGAACAAAACGAAGTAAAACATTAAAGGTTATTAATTATTTTTTCATTGAGGCATTTTATCAAACACATGGAGGCCATGACAAAATGTTGTTGTTTTTAAACAAAAATTCCAAATCAATAATGATTTTGGAAAGTTTCGATGTCTAAATTAATGTAAAGTAGGATAGAATTGAGTTTATAACAATATCATCTAGGTAAAGAAAAAAAGATGTCAGTCTGTTACCTCAAATTAAGAACAAGATCCATGATTCCATTAGTTGCTGACAAAATTTCAGTAGCCTATTACAAATATTCACCATTAAACTCAAGTTTGAGATTCTTTGAATGAACATGGGAGTGATTTTCGCGGTAGTAGGCATCTTGTGTATTACCGATTAACTCATCAAGGCCAAACTTTTGACAGTGACCGATTGTGAAGATGATCATGTCAAGAATTTTGCAAGAGATCACCTTATCTGTTATCCGAAGGTTGTGGTGTCGGTGTACGGAGGCAAGTGTGGATGTATTCTAGCGATGAAATCATGTGCACCGACTGTGACCAGGGAAGACGAAGAAGTAGACAAAGAAGCAGTACGTATCGATGATGCTGAACAATTGTGATGTCGGCCGATGATTTTGTAGGGTTTCAAAATTGATTATCCTAATTTAAAGAGATATTAAATGTTTTGAATATTTTCTATAATTAAATATGGTATAGATTACTATTATACCCTTCAACAATTTATTAATTATTTAACTATTTGCTAATTTGTGATTGGTGCATTCATGCACACGATAGTTGTCAAAAACATTTGAACCTAACTCTCTCTCTCTCTATATATATATATATATATATATATTTATATATATATATATATATATATATATATATATTTATATATAGAGAGAGAGATAAGTAAGTTCAATTGAGAACATAAAAAAGGTTGAGAATGGTGTTGGATAAGTGTCTAAGTCCATAACTATAATTGGTATGTACTTGACCCGATTTGGCATGGTCCATTTGGGTTGCATGGCATCGGAACAATTGGATAGACAAAATGAGAAAAAGGATACTTATGATTTATATTAATATATTATAAGTTCTAACATATTAATATAGAATCATATTATTTAATTAGTATTGATCAAGAATTGATTTAAAATTAATTTAGTGATCAAAAATGAACTAATGAAATATAGACTCTTATATATATATATATATATATATATATATATATATATATATATATATATATATATATATATATATAGGATGGGCCAAGTTCATTTAGGTTGGGCTAAGCTTTCATGGATAGTCCATGGAGTGTTTAACCATGGATCCTATGGAAATGAAAGGTCATGGTATTAGGGTTTACATGAATGTAACCCTAATCCTTCACACTCTATAAAGAGGTCTCTAGTTCATGAAATGAGCACTAGTGTGTGTACACAAGAGGGCAAAACCAATTTTGGTGCTAGTATCCTTATTCTCAGGTTATTCCAAGGGTTATTGGTGTTGTGTGAACCATTTGAGATGCAACACTTGGGGCACTAAGATCTTAAAGGTTCAAGACCACAAGTTCCATCAAAAGGTATGTCCTTTTACTAGATTCTTGTATTGTATATATTTCATATTATGCTAGTTAGGATGAAACCTGGGAATATTGAATATTTGTATGTATAATAGAGAGAACATAGATCCAAGGTTTATAGGGTTGCATGTACACCATAGGAGTGTTAGAATGCTGAAACCCATTAGTGGTATCAGAGCCTAGACTTGTTTTCAATTATACTTGATGCAATTTGCTGAAAAAAGCTTAAAAATAAAAAAATTTGATGTCTGGACAGGGGACTCGACGAGTCCATGGAGGGACTCGATGAGCTCATGTGCAAATTCATCCAACTCGTCAAGTTGGTTCATGCACTCGAAGAGTTGGACCTCCTGATAGCATATATTCGAGTTTTTTGGCTGGAATTGGATTAGGAACATTACCCTAAGCTGTTTTTGAACTTGTAAACATGTTTTTGATGTGGTAATGTTCATTCAAATCCAATTTCAAAGATAATTGTCAAGAGATTCATGTTATGTATTAGTTTAATGGTTAGGATAATTTCATGAAAATTGTTTGATTTGAATTATCTTGTTCTTATGAGTTAGTCTAGATTAATAGAAAATTATGTGATAATATGTTTTCGATCGAAATTGATCTAAATGTTGGTCATAATTTATGTTTTTGTAACTTGTCCTCAAGTTATATGAAAAGTCACATTTATGAATTTTTAAAACTCATAAAATTTCCATAAGTTATGAAAATGAAGAGACTCATTTTTAAATATGTTAAAGCCTTCCATAACTTGTCATCAAGTTATGGAACTTGAAGAGTTTTTCATTAAAACTATTTTAAACTGATAAGTTATGGAGTTGAAAAGTTTTTTGAATTGTTCAGAACTTGCCCTCAAGTTTTGGTATTTGTAAAGTTTCCCCTCATGAATACTTTAATTCCAAGTTATACCCTTAGAATTTTAAAAGTTAAAATTCAACCCTTATAATATTATAATATTAATAGTTAATAGTTATATATATGTATAAGAACAAAGCCAGTCTTACCGTTAGTAGGCCTCATTCACGAAGCGAGTCTATAAGGGGGTATAAGGTTACTGCCTATAAAATGTCAGTTTAATGGGTGTCCACTCTCACCCACCGCTTCCTTGACCGGTGGAGGGTCGTTAGCCGAATGGGTAGGAAAAGGACTATAATTCTCATTATAAGTATAATGATAAATATAAAGTAACTAAACCTTTTATAAATTCCCAATATTAGTTACTTTAGGAAAATGTAAATTTGGTGCTAACCCATAAAATTACACTTTGCACCTTGCTTAAGTCGTTAGTGGAGCGTGTGTGGTTAACCGGAACACTAACTTGGATTTAACAAGGTTGACAAAGGGTGGATTAAGGTTTACCATAGATCAATGGAGCGCATGTGGTTAACCGACACATCGATTAGGTGATAAAAATTAAGAGTACCAAGTATACTTGCATGGTTATTCACACCTTGTTTGTGATCCTCAGCATCCCAATCACAAACTTGAGAGGGCACAATCGAGATTTAAACATGCCATTGAAAAGTTCAATGAATCTCAAAAGATCTAGGAGTTTCAAATCCAATTAAAACCTAATAATTTATTTCATTTTTCATGGTCGAAATTGGTGAATCGTCATTCGCCTACCTTCAAATATTTTATAGCTTGGATTACGGTATCCCTCTTCTGAGTTATAAAATATTGTGTTGGGTCCTAGCCTTAATATTTCAGATTGGGTGTTACATTAAGGACTTAAATCAACTAACTTGAATTTCTCCCATTGTAGATGTCTAGATCAGACAACTATGATCTTCCCAAATCTCTTGGAACAAGTTTTCCTAATGAAGATGATGTCCCGCGATTGGATCATGGAAATCATACTTCTCTTCATCCACCTCCTCCAATTATTCTCCCTGACCCACAAGCTTGAAGACTTGAAAAGTTCAAGAACACTTAAGCCCTACTTGTAATGAAACATAAAGATGGAAGGCCTATGTGTTCTCACGTCTTAAAGATGAAGTCACATATCGACAGGCTGAGAGTGTTGGGTGTCGATTTCCCAAGGAAGTTGGCTATTGACTAGGTTATTCAGTCACTTCCTTAGTCATATAGTGAGTTCATTAAAGACTATTATGTGAAAGATCACGACATGACCCTAATAGATCTTTCTTATTTGCTTGTTGCTGCTGAATCCGCAATGATTTGGTGCAATGGTCAAGCAAATTTGATTGGAAGGTCTACCTCTCAAGGTAACATTGGAAGTCCGGAAAAGGTTTCTCTTCCTAATGGAAAGGGATTGTCTATGGTCAACCCGGTTGACCAAATGGTAAAGAGAAAGGTTAAGTCTATGACAATCCCATGTACCATTCCCAAAGAGTCTGTATGTCTTCACTGTCAAGAGAAGGGACATTGGAAGCGAAGCTGCCCTAGCTACCTAAAAGATCTAAAAGAAGGAAGAATCAAAAAGTTTGACTCTGCTTCAGGTAAGTCCACTATCTAACTCTATTAAGTTTATAATTGTTGATTCTTTATACATAATGTGACTAGATTACATTTTGATGTATGGCAGGATCAAGCAAAGGGAAGAAAACTTAAAGAAAGAGTATGTTGAATCTGATCACGAAGATGGATTTCAATCACATGATTTGAAGATCAGATTTTTGAGCTGCTGCTTAGGAGTTATGATAGATTGCTAGGCAATATGTAATAGCATAGTTTTCATTTAAAGTTGCATTGTAAGGAAAAAAAATTCTCTGCATTTTATAAATAAATAAAATTTTGTTTTATCTTATTATATCTCCTTGCGATGGCATTTATGAAAAATTGATGGTTGTCTGTTTCTAGCAATATTGGAAATATGGATTTGATTCTTTTGTTTGTGGTAGTGTCATAATTTACCAAATAAGGAAAGATTCTCATCACCCAAGTTTTAGTTGGATAGAAACTTGTAATCATGCAACTTGTATTGTATGATGAATGAGAATTTTCATCTTTGGGAAATTAAGACTAATTCCTTGTGCACATGCATATGTGAGTCAAGTGAAGGACTAGGAGATCGGGTACACTTGGTTGTGCGCTAGTCAGGTCCACCAAAAAGTTCGATAAGGATATTCGTCATGATTTGCTAAAGTTTAGTGAATATGGTTATACTTACAGGTTTAAGTGTAATTTTGGTACATTGGAAAAGTTTAAATGTAAGATAGAACGAATAAGAAGAATCAAATTAGGTAGAAAGATAAAAGTTTCTCCAATCTGAAAAGATGGGAGAGTACTTGAGTATCTTGTTTATGATTATCTTGGTGATTATGAAACCATATCACAATTGATTCTCTAAGGACATCTTAGTGCATTTGTTTGGCTAAGAAGATGAATCGTGAATTGTAGAAAGGGTTAAATCAAGAAGATGAATCATACTTCGTTCCAAAACAATTCTTAGAGAGATGCTCCAAGATTGTAACTTGAGTGATATATCTTAAAAAAGGTTTATAACACTTGTCAAATGTAAGAGTAAAATGTTTTCTTACTCTTGTACATTTGAAATTGGTAAGTTGTGATGTTTTAGATAAAAACAAAGACCAACTAAGGCCAATCGTGTGAAGTGTCTGTCTTGATAAGAATCCGTACTAACTCTTCAATATTTGTTTTGTCAAGGAATGATTCTTGACAAGAGAATATTATATGTCAAGAGGTCGGTGGGAGTCTTAAAGATCTTGAAGAAGTTTCTAGAACTAATCAAGAATACAACTTGTTGTTTATCACTAGCACACGACTTGAGGTTTATAACCTATCATGTTGATATGTTCTTATTTTTGTGCCCATTCCAGTTATACTTGGCTATGCATCTGAGTTCTTCAAGTTCTCAGTTGTTTGCATAACTACTTGGAAGCAATGGCAGGCCCTTGTGCTGCCAGGTGGCAAGAATTTAAGATTACACAAGTTCAGTCCATATGAGTTTGGATTTGTCACTAACCTTGTCTTGTGATTATGGTTATGACAAATTCACATGGATAGGAACTCATACTCCAAAAAATCTAAGTGTCATAAGGTTTCTCTCCGATTCATGAAAAATGATGGTGAGGAAACGCTTTCCCTGAGTAGATTTTAAGTAGATAGCAATTGTAATATTTGCATTCTCAAAGTCGTTAGTGGAGCGTGTGTGGTTAACCGGCACAGTAACATGGACTTGTGAGAAATGGCAAAGGTCTAAACAATTGAGACTATGATTACGGCATCCCTTTTCATAGTTCTAAAATTGTTTAGACACACATGTGAGATATCTAAGGAAAGGTGTATGATTTTGATAAAGTTTTATCAAAACATCTCGTATCGAAAATATGAACTTCGGTAAGAAAGTCAATAAAGTATTGATTTCTTGAAGTCCAACTGATTTCTGGATACATGTCAAAGCTAGTGGGAGCATAAGTTTTATGTTAACAATTATCATGTTAGTGGGAACATGATAATTATGATAAGTGTTGCAAGTTAGCAATGTTAATTATAGAAAACAAAAGTTTCAATTCTAAAAGCTTAGATTGAGATTTTAATCATCTTAAGTCAATTATGATTACGGCATCCCTCTTCATAAACGAACTATGAAAACATGGCAAATTAAAAATATTATAGCAAAAGACTGGTTTGGGATCATGTATTTATGTGAGACATCATGAATCATGTCTCATATGTTTCGGATATAGGATCAATTACATGTGTTATAATATTTAATCTTTCTAAATTTGCCAAATGCCTAGGGCATTAAGATGGGAAAAGGTCTATCATTGGATATGACTAAAATGATTAAGCAATTGTTGAGGACAATCAGAGGTTTTACCAAAGATTGGTTGGTCATGGACAGTTGAAAGTATGGTGTAAAATTTTGGAAAGGACTATATTAACATATTTTGAAAAGAGGCGACTCTTGTTCAGAAGTGATAGTTAAAATGGGAATGTGGAAATGTCTTCCATATTGGGAGTTGGATATTAAGAATCTATGAGAAAGTTAGAAACTTAATGCAAGAAGGATGTTCAAAGGAATGTACTTTGAATTTGAGACATCGGTTCCATGGAATTGATCTCCATTGGAGTACTTTGAAATATCGGTTGCGAAGTCTTTGTGACTTTGTGCATAGTCATTACAAGAGGATCAATGCATTTGAGTTTAGAATCTAACAAATTTCGGTAAATGGCAGGAATTTGGAATTCTTACATTTATGATAAGGATATGGGATTGTGAAATGAGAATCACTGAAATTATGTTCAATTGATCTATTCCACAAAAGTAAGGATCATATACAAACATAGTGTGCATACTTGGTGTACGGCATAACTATTGTTTGGACAAACATAGTGTGCATGCTTGCATGGCATGACTATTGTTTTAATTCAAGTATTAAGTTGATTATTTGAAACATTATGCAATGAATAATGTGTAATCAATATGGTGATAAATAAAAGGTGTTCTATTTATATTCATAAGTTTTGAGACCATATTGGATTCGATTATTCTTGTGTTTCACTTTGCATGTTATGACTTCCAGAATAACTAGGTTATTCTTCCCGGATGACTAAGTTATTCAAACCATCCATAGTCGATAATACTTTGGAAGTAGGTATTAAGGCAAGATTGTCATGAATTCGGTTTGTAGATATCTAAGGTGTTGGACATAGAAAGAGTTGTTATAACATTCATGAGTGTTCCTGGAATGAGATTCGAGTATTGGATTAAACCCACGCTCATTTGACTCACTTCATAGATTTTATCACGAGTGATCATGAGACGATAATATCTTATATTCTTCAAACCTAGAGATATGAGTTGTTAACTATGAGTTGGTTATGCATTGATTGTACGAAAACGCATTGGTAGCTCGATGTTATAAAACGTGCCTTTGTGTATGATTCAACTAGTAGTAGAACAAGCATATGATTCAAAGTTTATCCATTGCTTTTACCCTTGGAGGGATAAAAGTGATATCTGTGGGCCCCTCGATGATTTAGTGATGACACCCTAAGTACTTGGACAAGTCTAGATTGATTTGATTTGTTCAATTAGTCAGTCGTCATAAATCAGAAATCGGGAAACAACAAATAGACAGAGAGAATGATTATAATCCATGTCTCAATCCATATGATATCTAGAATGGAGGAATATATGATCCCTTATCTAATGGACAAGTCATTGACTAGGTCAGAGTGCGATAGCGGCTTTAAGAGCTACGATTGCTAGTCGGGTTTTGGAGTCAGACGCAATAATAGTTTTAGACTTATCCAAGTGGGAGACCGTTGGATTAGTGTCTAAGTCCATAACTATAATGGGTATGTACTTGACACGATTTGGCATGGTCCATCTGGGTTGCATGACATCGGAACAATTGGATAAACAAAATGAGAAAAATGATACTTATGATTTATATTAATATATTATAAGTTCTAATATATTAATATGGAATCATATTATTTAACTAGTATTGATCAAGAATTAATTAATTTGGTAATCAAAAGGGAACTAATTAAATGTAGACTCTTATATATATATATATATATATATATATATATATATATATATATATATATATATATATATATATATATATATATATATAGGATGGGCCAAATTCATTTAGGTTGGGCTAAGCTTTCATGGATAGTCCATGAAGTGTTTAACACATGGATCCTATGGAAATGAAAGGTCATGGGTATTAGGGTTTACATGAACGTAACCCTAATCCTCCACACTATATAAAGAGGTCTTTAGTTCATGAAATGGGCACTAGTGTGTGACAACCCAAAGTTTATTCCGTTACATTACCCCGTTTCCGTTAACGGAATATTCTATTTTATAAAAGTTCCGTTAATTTGAGGTCGTTAAATAAATAAATGTTATATTTATTTATATTTTATGTTGTTATCGTCGTCATAAAATAAATAAAAACACGTAATTTACATTTCCATTTAATTGGAAAAAGTTAATTTTTATTACGACCATTTAACCGGGTAAAAAGTTTAAACCTCGTTAAACACTAGTATCGGGTAGTCGTATACCGGATGCAACACTTAGGGCATATATATAGGGAGTTGGACACTCCATTGAAGCTTTTTACCACCCTAAACCCATTTCCTCTCTCTACTCTCTCTCATCAAGCTCGATTTCGTCTCAAATCCGCAAGTTTCCGCCTCCAAAACGTAAGATCTTCTACCCTAACTTGTTCTAGACATTATTTAGTGTTGTTTTAACCCAAAAATCGTCCAAGAAAGCTGTGAGAGAGGAGTTTATGGCCTAAGACCCTCCTTAGGCCATAAACCCCATAAATGAGGCCAAATGTCCCAAATTTCCTTCCTTTAAGCTTGGAAACTAATTTAGGATTAAGCCTAGAAGTGTTTGAACCTCAAATCAACAAGTTTAAGGGCTTGAAAGAGGGTTTACGGCCCAAGAGCATTCTTAGGCCATAAACTCCTGAAAATATGCAAATCAAGCCTCAAAATCACTTCCAAATCATATTTAGACTTAAGATATGGCTTAGGGGCTTGCTATTTCGAGTTTGGAACAATTAAACACAAACATTTGAGGGGTGAAATAGAGTTCAAGACCCAAGCATGTGCTTAGGCCGTAAACTCCCCTAAACCATGCAAAATGGGAGTTTAAGCCCCCTAAAGAGCTTTATACCCTTACTAGAATTTGTTAGAATTAGACCAAAGGCGTAGAAATCAAGGAAAGGGATGTATGAGAGTTTACTACCATAAACCATAGGGTTTACGGCTGTAAACTCCCAAGGAGTGGCCTTTGGGCCGTAAACTCCAAGGGAGTAAACTCTTGGACCCTTAAACACCCCTATAGCATTGTACAATTTCTTTCTAGAACCACATGGGACTTGAAAGATATCAAAAACATTCCTCCCATGAGTTTACGGCCGTAAACTCATGGGGGATGTGGCCTCCCAACCGTGAACTCACATAAAGTGAGTTTTAGGAGAGTAAACTCCTTATCCGAGCCATACACACCCTTAAATGTTACCCGGGACACCCCTAGCACTTAATTAATTTGTTTTCCGCACTTTAGGATGCGTATACTTGTTAAATTAGTATTATATGTACTAATTGTATGTAAACATATGTTATCATATGTTAATAGGTCACTATGTGTGTTCAAGTCTTTACTTGACACCGAGCACCCAACCGACACCTTCGTTCGATCCACTTACAACAGGTGAGTTCATACCCCTGAATGAACCGTTCTAAATGTTTTTACATGTTTTTATGGGGGGAATACAAGTTAAACATGCCAGTTATCATATTAATCACATGTGATTGATAACCCGCATGCACAAGGATTTCTTACACTGTTAACTGTTTACCGAGTATGATACTGCAAATGGTTTTCCAAAATATCTTTACTTGTTCAAAGCTATTCTCAAATCGCTTTCCACGTTGTGTGTCTTACTTCAGATCCTGTTACAGCAGTATTTTAAACAAAGGATTTCTTTACTCAAAATTTTTTATCAAAGTTTCATTCCAAAACTTGTTTATGAAAGGTTTTCAAACATATTTCACAAAAGAATACCAAGTCATGATTTTCTTAAATATAAAGGTTTTCCAAAGTTTTCTTCCATGTTCTTATACTCCTACTTGTTAAATACTATTGCTTCGTTATACTTCTACGTAGTTAAATGCTACTACCTTGTTAACGCTTTTGCTTGTTAACGCTTCCATTTCACGATACGCTTTTGCTTGATAACGCTTCTACTTCACTTATACTTGTTAACGCTTATACTTCACGATACGCTTCTACTTCACGATATGTTTCTACTTTACGATACGCTTCTACTTCACGATATGTTTTTATTTCACGATACGCTTCCACTTAGTTAAAGGTATGCCTGTACTTGTATAGTTATATAAATAATGATTAAAGGACTTAGGAAGGCTAGTTCACCCTATTTCCTTTTCTTCGTTGAGATGTGGTCTGGTGGGATCGGATATCCATCCGAAGGTCGATTAATCATCAGTTATATAACATGAGTACATGTATAGACATACCGGTTTTCACATCGGTCGGTTCAGTTATGAGTCTCTATTGCTAGTCCAGCACTTTCATCAGAATTCACTATTTGGGATACATCTTCAGGACACGACCTTCTCTGTTGTCTAGTTGGTAACCAGACTCTCTTGTAGGGAGAGCGGACATTGTGTGTATAGATCTATACAGGATTGACACCCCCGCACCCTGACTTCTAGCTACAGTCCACGACCTACCAAGACAAGGGGTGACAAATGTCATTTTCACATCGACGCTTGCAGGGCGTCAACTACTCTAGTGTCGATTAGTATGGTTACGAGTATCTCCATGTTACCTTATAATTCATGGCCTTAAGGCAATGACGTTTAACACTGTATGTTGGAAATACACACTTGGAAATACATACCTCGAATATACACACCTAGAAAATACACACCTCGAGTATACACACCTAGAATTACACTGTTTATAGACCTTACTAGACGTATCATTAAATTGATACAGTCTGGGGTCTGTATCCATTGTTTTAGACCTTGCTAGTGGTATCTTTCATTTGATACTGTATGGGGTCTGTCTTCACTATTTTAGACCGTACTAGCTATATCTTTCATTTGATACTGTCTAGGGTCTGTATTCATTGTTTTAGACCGTACTAGCTGTATCTTTCATTTGATATTGTCTAGGGTCTGTATTCACTATTTTAGACCTTGCTAGTTGTGTCTTTCATTTGATACAGTCTGGGGTCTGTGTCTCCTTTTGATAGACTGAGCCAGGCGTGTCGTTCATTCGATACTCTCCTGGAGTCTATGATTCCTTTGCCTTAGTCAGCAGTGTTCACTGCTGAGGCATATGTTATTTTCCCTGATATTCTCCTACTTTCTTTAAAATCAAATTCCGTATTTTGATAATGATAGTATTAAAGGGAAAACTACTTTTTACAACATAACTCTGACAGGTCTTGGTAGAAGACTACTTTTATTTAACAAAATATTGGATTTTCTGGAAAGGACTCTAATGCACCCTTGATTCTAAACTACTACTACTTATATAAAGTTATTTGGATAAAACGACACTAAATACTTATGAACTCACCAACATTTGTAAAAATGCTGATACTCTCTTTCAAATAACTTGTATTCTCAGGTCAGCAATAGACAGGTACATCCCCAGAGCTTTTGATGAAGACTTTTTAGTACCAAGCTTCACTTATACTATTACTTGTATTACTTTGACGTTCTATGTATTGTAAACCATGTAAAAATATTACTATTAATGTAATGGTTGTTGTACTTTGATTACTATATTGCATATGTTGTGATACTTGACATGACGTCATCAACCCCAGAACGTTTCCGTCGTTCCGGTTTTGGGGTGTGACAGATTCATATTAGAGCATTGTTTATAGTGAGCTAAGTATATCAATTCATAAAAGATATACAATCTATAAATACTTAGGGATAAAACACTCTGACCAAGAATTATACTTTAAAATTTAACCATATTTTACCAAAGTATAAGAACATCCAAAATCTAAACACTCGAACACAAGTATCACAAGAAGAACAAGAATAAAAGTCTTCGGATGTTGAGCATTACCGTCAAACCTGGGCAGTTATGTAATCGTAAGCTGGAATAAATGTAACTTGATCAACTACATTTATTCGAGATGCGATGAACGTGTGCTTGGGAGTGATAGTGGTGTTTCAACGGGTCTGAAACTTACCAACTAGGAATGCTAGAGCCAAACATAAAGTTTAAAATACTATGGGAGTATTTTAGTATACTAAAAGACTCACACTAATCCCAGAATCATATTCAGAAGATAAGAAACAAACAAGAAATTTAAAATACCATATGGGTATTTTAGGATCCATGGACAACCTTGTGTGAAGAACTAAAAAGATCCTTATTGATATACCTACAATTACAGAGAGTTTACTCCCAAGGTTATATATAATAAGGATCCCATAGGCTCAGAATGTGTGGTTTCGCCCTACTTCCTTTTCCTCGTTGGGATGTGGATATAGAGTAGTATTACATATTCGAAGGCCTATCGGATCTAAGCTATATATGATTTGTATACCCTGTGTAATTGTAGCAGGACTCGATATGGATCACCTAGTGAAATGTTAATAATCTCTTAGGATTCTTTAGAAATTTCCATTCTCGCACGAACCCTGTAGAAAACCCTATCCACTTCAGTACTCGGCAGAAGAGTTGATTCAGACCCAGAAGAGGTTCATTGAGAATATTTCCAGTTCGAAAATAAATGAACTAGGTCGAGACTATTGAAATCACCAAGTGCCTATATCTTTTAGGGACATCAGTGAGAGATTCGCCTAAACTTCCAAGATTTCCAGTCATCCATCCTGGAGCGATGACACCCAGAGTCGGATTCGGAAGTAAGGCGGAGTAGAAATTCACTATGTCTTCACGAGAAAAGAACCCTAGGTAACTACTCGAAGGAAACCAACGCCGGTCCCAGTCAGGGATACGAGGGAGACAGAGGGAACCAGTACATGGAACCCGAGAAGTGTCTTTTCCTCGTGTTCGTCACGCTAATATACCCATAAAATAATACAATTTAGTGAGTTAGTGGTTACACTACTCACGCTATGTGTTAGGTAAATTGCCTTGTCCCGTCACCAGTAACACGTTTAGAGCGGATCCTAACACCTCTATTTTAGAGCGTTTAGCCATAAGTCTTCATGAGCCTTTCTTTCCGCGGCTTTCGTTCCGAACTGTCCTCAGATCTCTCCAAGCCGGAGAGTGAACCTTTCCCAGTATAAAGGCAACTTAGTAGGAACGATTCCCATCTTATGGCTTTTCCGATACTCATACTCCTACCTTGAATACCAGGACTACATCATAGGGATGTAGGTTGACACTCAGACAGCCAATATCCGATGCACGGGAAAAATTTGTGCCTAATACAGTCAGGACAGATATGTCCAAGGTTAGCCATCGTCTCTCATTATCTTGTGTTCATTTCCATGTAGGAAAACCATGCCTCCAAAGAAGCGTAACCAGTCCGCAAGCAAGAAACCTACTCTCCTATTCGATGAAGCTACGTTCCAAGCTGCAGTCTCGGCAGCCGTAGCAGCTGTCATGGCTCACCTGAATGCTAACAACGCCAATGTTAGCAAGGGCCCTATCGGGAATTCCGATCCTAGCAATGGACAGCAGCAACCAACACCTGCATACCCAGCCACCCAAGAACCTCAACCAAATCCACTGAAGAGAAAACTCAAGATCGAGGAGGGAAGTACCTCGGCTCAAGGGCCTTCCGAAGGGCAACGAGCTGAGACAGTCAATATCCCTGCCAACCCTTCCATCCCTACACCTAGGAGACCATACCTAGGAAACCTTCCCCACTGCAGCAAGTGTAGCTACCCTCATCATGGTGTATGCCGGGAGCTCTTTTGTGCTAGGTGCCACATGATGGGGCATACTGCTCGCATCTGCAGAACCCCGGTTGAGTTTATTACATCAACCACCAATGTCGCGTCCAATCTAGTTTGCCGTCTATGTGGTGACATTGGACACTTCAAGAAGGATTGCCCAACCGAAGGAAAAGACAAGGACATAGGAGGAGTCTGACTATAATGCTTAGGGAAAAGCATCAAGGAAACCGGTAGATTTTGGTACGTCTCTTGATCTCAGATAACTAACCGAGAACATTAAAAGCCTAACTCTAAATGTAATTATTTCCCCGTTAAGGCGAAAGTCGCAGCACTGTTATAAAATTTAAAATTTCATCAGGTAAAACTATAATGGCTAAAAATATACGTTACGGCCATGTATAATTGAGATGGATAGACCTAGAGTGAGTGAAGGCCGCCTCATTTCCTGTTCCTCGTTTGGTTGTGGATTTAAGGCGGAGTTGCTCAGTTAACAGTCGTCCCCACCTTAATTATACATGACTAGTATATGTGAGGCAATTATAGAAATGCCTCGTAAGAATCCATTCATAAAAAGGTACTTTACTCAGAAATACTTAGGACTCTCTATAGTTCCGCGTCAACTCTATCGGTTCCAAGTATCTGCGGCAGTGATACACAAGACGACACCTGAGACGCCTAGAACTTGTGTGCCTGTTCGGCGCATGACCCTATCAATCCTCATTCTATGTCATGTCGATGTATGCCAACTTCGACACCTCTATTGATCATGGTTTGACTTCGTGCAACCATGTGTAAATCCTTAGTGCTGTGTAAAAAGAACTCTCTCCATAGCCATTCGGCAAATTAAGGTTCTTCCGAACCTAGACAAAATAAAAATAATAAAGCCTAATGCGATCAGTCAGTCGTCCCTCTTATCTCAAAACCTTCCGAAGTACCCAGGAGAGGGGTATCGCGCGCTGTTAACCAACCCTTCTTAGACAGATAGAAACTGAAGCGAAAGACACTACAGAGATTCCAGAAGACGATAACCACCCGAAGCATACTCAGTAGAAACCCAGAAAGACCCTTCGCACCTCGCAATCAGGTTCGTGAACCCAGAGGATAGAACTCATGGGACTGACCACTATAATTGGGTATATGCATAAAGGTGGTATTTAAGTGAGATCAAAAAGATTTAAGATGTGTGCTTCCTCCCTACTCCCTGTTCCTCGTTGGGTTGTGGGTCTGGGGTGGAGCCGCACAACTGAACATCCTGCCGACCTCAATTATGTACAGCTCGCATACACCAAGTATTAGTGGTTAAGCCGAGTATGAGTTCTACCACGAACCACATAGTAAAATCATTCATCCTATTCCATAGAATAGGAGCTAGAGTCAAGAGAACCACTGCGGGTTGAGCTACTATAATGACCACAAATCCGAAATTTGTTGTCATCCCGGTTAAGCCAACATAGCAGCTAACACCCTCAGTTAGTAAAGAGATTTGAGTCGTAAGAGTCAAGAACATTGACTACGACCATCCATTCACACATAATCCCCCAAAATAAACATCTTGGCGGATATCCCAAAAATCCGAAAGCTGCGATGATGTTAAATTCTGAGAAGAGTGGAAGAGGAGACTAAAGTTCCGAGTGACGGAACCCTATACTCACTAGATTTGACCTAGACCGAGAAAACTCAGAACCTTCGGAAGAGTAGTTACTGAAGATGCTCACACTACTCAGGCACTTCGTCCACCCTGTTACCGACGAGTATCGCCTAGAACCCTCCGCCCTCTCGCATGGAGGAAGTCACCGTCGCCCTGTAGACGATAGACTGCATTCTCTGAAGCGAACACTAGAATACCGAGAACCACAGGATAACCTCCGCAGCCAAGAATACTATCTCGCGCAGAAATAGTAGAACCACCTCCTGAGATAGTCCAACACTCGTCTGGTGAAATCCTATCTCCCCGACCCTGAGGGTTTCCGTTAGGAATATCTCAAGATTCGTTAGTGCAGGACCATTTTGCACAAGATTGAGATAGCCACTCTGCAGCAAACAAGTACCCGTAGACACGCAATCCATCCGATGATCTAGAAAGTCTCTAAAAGCCAATTGACAGGAAATGCAAAACCAAGGACAACCCGAGCTTCCTAAGAACCAACCTGAAGGACTACACTTCCGGTATGAGAGAGAACGTTAGGAACTTCGGAATGGCGATCACACCAGTGGTGATCTTGCCATAGAAGTACACTATGTTCTAAGTACTGAAAAGCTCTACCCTTCCGAGAGCTTTGGACCAACCGAGATCCTTTATGGAGATTGGTCCAACCCTCATCAGACTACTACTACTTCGGATATTCCACAAGCTTCACCCCAGATCGACCCACTACTTAGACTTGCAAGTGCTTGCCCGACATCACACTTTGTATCCCACTCATCTTGATAGAAACCATTGAGAACCCTAACTTCGTAGACATACCTGTAGGAAATCGCTACCTGCACGAGACGGAATCCGCATCCCATAGGTGAAGGTTTGTTGGAATGACAAACACAGGCCATAGTTCACTTGGGAGTGCGAGGACAAACCGAATAGAAAGTACCCTCATGCCTCTACTCGGTCATTCATACCTACTTCCTAGCCTAAACCTGAATTTCGGGACGAAATTCCCTCTAACGGGAGGATGATGTGACAACCCAAAGTTTATTCCGTTATATTACCCATTTCCGTTAACGGAATATTCTATTTTATAAAAGTTCCGTTAATTTGAGGTCGTTAAATAAATAAATGTTTTATTTATTTATATTTTATGTTGTTATCTTCGTGATAAAATAAATAAAAACATGTAATTTACATTTCCATTTAATTGGAAAAAGTTAATTTTTATTACGACCATTTAACCGGGTAAAAAGTTTAAACCTCGTTAAACACTAGTATCGGGTAGTCGTATACCGGGTGCAACACTTAGGGCATATATATAGGGAGTTGGACACTCCATTGAAGCTTTTTACCACCCTAAACCCATTTCCTCTCTCTACTCTCTCTTATCAAGCTCGATTTCGTCTCAAATCCGCGAGTTTCCGCCTCCAAAACGTAAGATCTTCTACCCTAACTTGTTCTAGACATTATTTAGTGTTGTTTTAACCCAAAAATCGTCCAAGAAAGTTGTGAGAGAGGAGTTTATGGCCTAAGACCCTCCTTAGGCCATAAACCCCATAAATGAGGCCAAATGTCCCAAATTTCCTTCCTTTAAGCTTGGAAACTAATTTAGGATTAAGCCTAGAAGTGTTTGAACCTCAAATCAACAAGTTTAAGGGCTTGAAAGAGGGTTTACGGCCCAAGAGCATTCTTAGGCCGTAAACTCCTGAAAATATGCAAATCAAGCCTCAAAATCACTTCCAAATCACATTTAGACTTAAGATATGGCTTAGGGGCTTGCTATTTCGAGTTTGGAACAATTAAACACAAACATTTGAGGGGTGAAATAGAGTTCAAGACCCAAGCGTGTGCTTAGGCCATAAACTCCCCTAAATTAAGCAAAATGGGAGTTTAAGCCCCCTAAAGAGCCCTATACCCTTACTAGAATTTGTTAGAATTAAACCAAAGGCGTAGAAATCAAGGATTGGAGTGTATGAGAGTTTACTACCATAAACCATAGGTTTATGGCCGTAAACTCCCAAGGAGTTGCCTTTGGGCCGTAAACTCCAAGGGAGTAAACTCTTGGACCGTTAAACACCCCTATAGCCTTGTACAATTTCTTAAAACCAGTTCTAGAACCACATGGGACTTGAAAGATATCAAAAACACTCCTCCCATGAGTTTATGGCTGTAAACTCATGGGGGATGTGGCCTCCCAACCGTGAACTCACATAAATTGAGTTTTAGGAGAGTAAACTCCTTATCCGAGCCATACACACCCTTAAATGTTACCCGGGACACCCCTAGCACTTAATTTATGTGTTTTCCACACTTTAGGATGCGTATACTTGTTAAATTAGTATTATATATACTAATTGTATGTAAATATATGTTATCATATGTTAATAGGTCACTAAGTGTGTTCAAGTCTTTACTTGACACCGAGCACCCAACCAGCACCTTCGTTCGATCCACTTACAACAGGTGAGTTCATACCCCTGAATGAACCGTTATAAATGTTTTTACATGTTTTTATGGGGGAATACAAGTTAAACATGCCAGTTATCATATCAATCACATGTGATTGATAACCCGTATGCACAAGGATTTCTTACACTGTCAACTGTTTATCGAGTATGATACTGCAAATGGTTTTCCAAAACATCTTTACTTGTTCAAATCTATTCTCAAATCGCTTTCCACGATGTATGTCTTACTTCAGATCCTGTTACAGCAGTATTTTAAACAAAGGATTTCTGTACTCAAAATGTTTTATCAAAGTTTCATTCCAAAACTTGTTTATGAAAGGTTTTCAAATATATTTCACAAAAGAATACCAAGTCATGATTTTCTTAAATATAAATGTTTTCCAAAGTTTTCTTCCATGTTTTTGTACTCCTACTTTTTAAATACTATTGCTTCGTTATACTTCTACGTAGTTAAATGCTACTACCTTGTTAACGCTTTTGCTTGTTAACACTTCCATTTCACGATACACTTTTTCTTGATAACGCTTCTACTTCACTTATACTTGTTAACGCTTATACTTCACGATACGCTTCTACTTCACGATATGTTTCTACTTCACGATACGCTTCTACTTCACGATATGTTTTTATTTCATGATACGCTTCCACTTAGTTAAAGGTATGCCTGTACTTGTATAGTTATATAAATAATGATTAAAGGACTTAGGAAGGCTAGTTCACCCTATTTCCTTTTCTTCGTTGAGATGTGGTCTGGTGGGATCGGATATCCATCCGAAGGTCGTTTAATCATCAGTTATATAACATGAGTACATGTATAGACATACCGGTTTTCACATCGGTCGGTTCAGTTATAAGTCTCTATTGCTAGTCCAGCACTTTCATCAGAATTCACTATTTGGGATACATCTTCAAGACACGGCCTTCTCCGTTGTCTAGTTGGTAACCAGAGTCTCTTGTAGGGAGAGCGTACATTGTGTGTATATATCTATACGGGATTGACACCCCCGCACCCTGACTACTAGCTACAGTCCACGGCCTACCAAGCCAAGGGGTGACAAACGTCATTTTCACATCGACGCTTGCAGGGCGTCAACTACTCTAGTGTCGATTAGTATGGTTACGAGTATCTCCATGTTACCTTATAATTCATGGCCTTAACGTAATGATGTTTAACACTGTATGCTGGAAATACACACCAAGAAATACATACCTCGAATATACACACCTATAAAATACACACCTCGAGTATACACACCTAGAATTACACTGTTTTTTAGACCTTACTAGACGTATCATTAAATTGATACTGTCCGGGGTCTGTATCCACTGTTTTAGACCTACTAGTGGTATCTTTCATTTGATACAGTTTGGGGTCTGTCTTCACTGTTTTAGACCGTACTAGCTGTATCTTTCATTTGATACTGTCTAGGGTCTGTATTCACTGTTTTAGACCGTACTAGTTGTATCTTTCATTTGATACTGTCTAGGGTCTGTATTCACTGTTTTAGACCTTGCTAGTTGTGTCTTTCATTTGATACGGTCTGGGGTCTGTGTCTCCTTTTGATAGACTGAGCCAGGCGTGTCGTTCATTCGATACTCTCCTGGAGTCTATGATTCCTTCGCCTTAGTCAGCAGTCTTCACTGTTGAGGCATATGTTATTTTCCCTGATATTCTCCTACTTTCTTTAAAATCAAATTTTGTATTTTGATAATGATAGTGTTAAAGGGAAAACTACTTTTTACAAGCGTGTGACATAGTGTATGTACACAAGAGGGCAAAACCGATTTTAGTGCTAGTATCCTTATTCTCAAGTTATTCCAAGGGTTCGTGGTGTTGTGTGAACCATTTGAGGTGCAACACTTTGGGCACTAAGCTCTTAAAGGTTCAAGACCACAAGCTCCATCAAAATATATGTCATTCTACTATATTCTTGTATTGTATATACTTCATATTATGCTAGTTAGGATGAAACCTTGCAATATTGAATATTTGCATGTGTAATAGAGAAAACATAGATCCAAGGTTTATAGGGTTGCATGTACACCATAGGAGTCTTAGAATGCTCAAAACCCATCAAATGGGTGAGTCATTATCGGTCAATCATTTATTTTTGCTGCAAAACGCTCCAGCGTACCGGGGCGACGAAGGATGGGGTCATATATGAATATAAATATAAGTGTATTTATAAATGAATATGATCTTTTCCATCGGCCCGGTATGCTGGAGCGCTTAAGCGACAGATTGAAATTGAGTGGCCCAGATTCATGCATTTGTTCTCAACTTTTTTTTTCTCAACTGAATCATCCCTTTTATATATATATATATATATATATATATATATATATATATATATATATATATATATATATATAGGGAGTGGTTCAAATGAGAACAAGAAAAGTTAAGAACACTACTAGAAAATAGCCTTTAATGACGTGCAAACAATGACACACATTGATAGAGGACACGCATTTGTGCGTGCCCTAAAAACTAATGTCATCTTTCCAGAATATGAAGAATAGAGGACACGCATTTATGCGAGCCCTAAAATTAGTGTCTAATAAAAAAAATTAAAAACACGAAGGGCACCTACCATAAAAGAGTGTGTCATGTAGAACTGTCGGTTTATAATTTTTTTCATGAAGGCGGGTTCTCCAATTTTTTATTTGCCAAGGGGGGAATGAAATACCAAAAAATTAAAAACCCCGCCTAATCCTCTCCTCCTTCTTCTTCGTATGTTGTGAAATACTCTTCGATCAAAAGAAACCCTAAAAGCATTGTGTGGGTTCCTAATATGTGATTTTTAGTTGTGAAGTTCCTGAAATCATATTTTTGACTTCCTGATATGCGATTTTTCCAAATTGGTATGTGATGTGTACAAGATCAATAATTTCATATTTTTGAAGTTCTTAAAACCCTCTTCGATCAAAATAATCCCTAAAACTCCGCTTGATACCCACATCCACTACCTCCGAACCACATTGACTCTTCAGGCCTCGCACGACGACGATGTACATGCCTTATCGACCAACACTTCATCCACCATCACCGATTGCAGCTCTCCAACACCATCCTCGGGCGACCAATGGAAGATGTTAGCACCAATTCAATTTAGTGTGACGCATCTTGTCACTCATAAAACCACACACCAACAGTTCGTTTGCAAGTCAATCACGATGCGGAAGCTGATTAACAAGGATGACATCGACGATGTCCGTTGAGAGCTCCATGGCGCCTACGAGGATCGCTTGCAAGTCAATCGATGATCGTCATCCGCTCACAGGGCCAAGAAATTGAAATCAAAGGGTTAGGGTTTTGTCAATTTTTTGTTTAGTAATTTTTTTGTGTTTCCTAATTATTGGTATTGTAGTTTGTCAATTCTACCAGTCACCATGGCTTGCGCTGCTGTCACCAATATTCTTTTTTTCTGATTTTGTTTTTTCTTTCATATCTTAGGTGAATGATACACTTTTGAACAGATATTAGAAAGAGCATTAGCTCCACCAACAAAATCTGCATCTGAATGCCATGCTTCAGGGAAAGCTTCATCAGCTTGAGTACCCCACCACACAGCTAACATAAGCTCTACTTTCAACTTGTATGTCCACGATAGAAGAATCTTATTTTTTTAGGCTCATTTGGCTCACTTTAGTATCTAATTTTGTTTTCTACCTGAGCTCACATATGGACATGTATGTATCACATCTAATCTTATGAGTTAACTATGTACGGTTCAACTTTATTTTAAGAGACACATGACAAATGAGAGTACCTAACCTTATCAATAGTTTGAATTTGAACTTTGTTATAACTGTGTTGTGAGTGTTAGTGTTATCTGGTTATTGCTATTACCGATTTAATCAGCTCCAATAATTTGTTCTGTGATAGTATCACTATTAATGAAGCTAAATAAGAACTGTATTGAAGCCTTTTTGCTAGTTATATGCTTTTCCATTAGCTATCTCTATTGTTCAAATAGATTTGAAAGAGATTCCTCACCTTTAATATGATATTAATGAATTCTCTTATGCACTTTAACAGACAGGAGCAGGGAAGACTTTTACTATGGAGGTGATGTGCATTTGAGTAAAATACAATGTTTCAATAACACTTGTTTAAAATGAAGTCCATATTTGACTTTTTTAACAGGGAGCCAACATTTTAGAAGCTGACAACCTTAAGAAGGGACTATTACCAAGAGTGGTAGATGAACTGTTCGATGCTACAAACTTTTGTGGTGAAGCAACTTCTTACAAAATCAAACTTTCAATGGTATAATAAATCTATTTTTATCATGTTGTTAGAACTAGAATATGAGACATTGTTTCCAAGAATCCTTAATTAGATTCAATTTAATTATACCGATATACATGCAGGTGGAAATTTATATGGACAGAGTATGGTTAGCAAATGATCTTATCTTTTGTGTCTCTCATCTCTACTCTTCAACTCTGTTTTATAATTGCAACTAGGAGTGTTTCTTGTAAGGACCTTTTGATTTATCCAAGGACAACATAAAAATTAAAGAGCATAAATCACATAGGATATTTTTGTCTAGAGTAACAGAAGTAATTTTCAATATCTTTCATATGGAATCTTCTAATTTGTTTCATTTCCCTATCAGCTTGAAAGATAATTAAGCTTGTACAGATCCTAATACTAGATGGTGAAGAAGCATTAAAAGTCCTATGTGTAAGATCAGAATTTTACCTTAAGTTTTCCTAATTCAAAACTTCTATTTAAGAAAACTAAATATTCAATTATCTTTTACTTCTTAACCTTGGTAATGCAGAGTGGGATAGCTAACAAATCTGTTGGAGAGACTTGTTTTCCCGCCCTCTCTCTATCTATCTCTCTCTCTCTTGTGAAAGTTGTTTGATTAACTTGTGAACTCATGTGGAAATGAATGCTACAAGTAGTAGAAGACATTGCATCTACATGTTTACTATTCTGAAAGAAGCAACAAATGAGAAAAGGTTTTATATTTCCTTGAAGAATTTATAGGTTATTGAAATTATATTTACATCTTTGAAATTACTAACATGGGGATGTTATTACTTATTTACATCTCTAAGCCACTTTGAATAATGAAGAGTGACATGGAAAGCAAAACATAACATAATATATATATATATATATATATATATATATATATATATACACACACATATTGATTCACTACTCATTACCTGTGTTGAGCAGTTTATATACGATCTTCCTACTACGCTTGGAAAATGCATCAAATCTGACGTATATGGTGATGCATTGAGGTTCTACACTGGAGCCATGACAATATTTAAGGTTATTTGATCAACTTTTCTTTCTTTTTTGTTTTGTCATATCAGATGCTTATGAACCCATGCAATTCATTTATCTTTTTGATATGTATGTTGAACTTTCACCAGGCATATGGGGACTCCTCATTCCAAGATTGTAAGAAAGCATCTAAAGAAGTAATGTAAGTTATCATTAACACTCTTCGGGTACATTCATCGTTAATTTATTTCTGATAATATTATTCAAGTCCTTATATAACCGTTTGGCATATACTTATTATCAAGAATAAAGAGAAAACAATATTGTGCATATTGTCTTTCAGGATAAGGTTTCTTCTGAATTTGTATCAATACAAGCAAGAGCGGAGGTTGTAATGCTTCTTAAGCAGTTAGATTTTCCGGTTTGTAACTCGTGATGTCTGATCATTAGCTTATGCATGCAATGCATGGCATGGAATGCAAAACAATTGCATTTCATTTCATGTGCTCTCCACCTGTACATGTCATCTGTTATGTATACTTAGTATTAGTTCCTTAGTCAAATGATTTTTGCCTTGATTTACTTTAGACCTCTAGTGGTGCCTATTTCATGTGTTGGTAATAATAATAATAATAATAATAATAATAATAATAATAATAATAATAATAATAATAATAATAATAATAATAATAATAATAATAATAATAATGATAATGATAATGATAATGATAATGATAATGATAATGATAATGATGATGATAATGATGATCATGATGATGATGATGATGATGATGATGATGATGATGATAATAATAATAATATGCATCTGCATCTCAAGAGTTACCGAGGCAAGGCAACAACTGCTTTTCTTTTTCTATCTTTTATATTTATATTTATTTTCATTTTCATGATTTATACATGTTACTTTTCAGGAAATTGGGTCCTCATTGTCATTGTCACATGGTGGTTATGCTTTTGATCTTGCTAAAGTGCGTCGCACCTTTAGAGCAGCTGGGGAAAGGTTCTTGCAACTGAAAACAATTATGTATTTTGAAATCCATGAATGTCGGATTTTCATTTGTAGCTAAACTTGATTCTGTGATCAATAATAGCTTTTTTTGTTTCAACTAATGTTCAAGTCATTACTTGCCATCCATGTCCGGTGAACAGCAGCCCAGTACACCATGTGCCAAACCAATGATACGGAGGATTTTTATGACATGGTGTCTGAAACAAGAAGGTGCCCCTTTATAGCAATATAGTATTAGCTTATATAGTTAAGAAAAACCTCTTGATAACAATGTACAATCAGATCCCTTTAATATCAATGTATTAAAATTTTTTGTCATGATATTATTGGATGAAATTGATTGTTGTGGTATATATTTGGTTCTATATTTTTGTATTATGCATAAAAGAGTATCGTAAAGGCACATCGTATATGCATATCATAAATGGTTGTTGAAATTTATGACACGCAAATGCATGCCATCTTCATTTATGATAGGGGCTATAACGATACGCAATGTGTGTCCTAAACACGTTTTGTAAGGTAACGACATGCAAATGTGTGTCGTCTTCCTTTATGAAAGAGTCTTCCGTGATACGCATCGTGTGTCGTAAATGAGCGTCGTAAATGCGTGTCATAAATAGACAATGCGCAAAAGCGTGTCGTCTTTCGTTATGATAGGGCCTTCCTTGACACGCATTTGCGTGTCGTCTGAGCATTTTACGACACGCATTGCGCGTCATAAAAGGTGGTTTCTCTAGTAGTGGAACTCCAAATTCATAGTTATTAAACATATGAATACTTATTAAATATGTAAAAATCCTGGTTTTTTTGTCTTTTTTGGTGAGAAAATGGCAAAATCGTAATTATTATAATCTAATTGTTGGGTCAAAATATGGTTTATACTTTACTTTTCTAGAAAAATATATTTTTCTATCTTGGATCGTAAACAGTTTGGTGTTTACGGCCATGAACAGGTTTACAGTCGTAAACCCATTCACGGCCCATGTTCACCAAGCCCATGTTTCTTATGTATAAATATAGGTGTAAGGGGTGAGGAGTAGATTGATGAACAGAAGAGAATAAAGGAGCTTATGTGTGTGTGTGTGTGTGTGTGTGAATCTCATGTAAAGGAGCATCATTCCAATCTATTCAATACATTGAAGATTCATATTATTATTATTATTCTTTTCTATTTGATCTGACATCATCCGTTTGATTGGGATTCTGCACCATCAAACGGATCTGATTGATACACAGGCATTTTGGGGACTTACAATTGGTATCAGAGCTTGGATTGTATCAGTCAATTTTGTCAGATCTGGAGCTTATTTGATCTTATTTTTGAAGGATTCTTGCGTTTTTGGATAGATCTTGGCAAAATAAGGGGGGTTGTTCTTCGTGTTTTTGATAAAAAGGGGTTTTTGATCGAGTTTTGGAGCTTCAAAGTCGAAAAAACGTTGTTTTTGGTCATAACCAGCGAGGGGGTGGCGGCGTGTACGGCCAGCAGCTAGGGTTTCCGAGGAGTTTGCGGCAAGAGTTTGCGGTCCGACGAGTTCGCGGTCAGAGGGTTTACGGTCTGAGGCCTCGCACGTGTACGGCCCGCGGTTTACGTTCCGAGATTACGGCCCTCGGAGTTTACGACTCGCATGTGTACGGCTCAGGGTTTCCGGTTCGCACCTCATCTTCGCATCGCCTCCTCGCCCCGCACCTCGCACGTGTTTGCTCAGCAGCCTCGGTCTCGACCAGCAGGCATCTTCGTAGCCTCATATTAAAAAGAAAGGGGCATTCGGAATTTTAGAGGTGTCGGGGATCGAACCCGGGTCTCCTGCCAACTAAGCCAAGCACCTTACCAACTCAACTACATTGCTAGATGACATCCTCCTTCCGAATTTAATTCATAAAGCGTCTTTTTCGGTTCCAATTTCGCATTTTTTATATTTTTAACCCAAAAACTCAATTTCTTTTATTTTTAAATTCCTTTTTCATCCAAAATATAAAAATAAATAATAATAATTATAATAATATAAAAAAAATAATAGCTTTTAATTTTTGACTATTATTTTTTACTTTTGACCTTAAAATTTTGACTTTGACTTTCAAGTTTGACCTTTGACTTTAAACTTTGACTTTTTTGTTTAATTTTTAAAATTTCAAATTTAGCTTTTCGGTTTGACTTTTAAGTTTGACTTTTTAAGTTTGACTTTTAAGGTTGACTTTTGAGGTTTATAGTCAAATGGCATTTTTAAATTTTAGTTTGCCGTTTAAGTTTTATTTTAGCTTCGAGTTGTGCTTTTAATGGATTTTGAGGTCTACGAGGGAATTGAAGACATGAAAGAGAGCCGTCAGGAGATGTTAAGACAAAATTTCAACATGTTCAATTATATCCCTGGAGAAACCCTGGAAACTCAGTTGCAGCGATTTACTACACCTACTACTGAGATGAATATAGCTGGGATCTTCTTGACTAAGTCCGAGATAAAAAAAAAAGCTACTAAATTCACTTCCGGAATCGTGGGATATGAACGTGGTTGTCATCAAGAAGACAAAAGATCTAAATCAACTTAGTCTTGCTGCTATAACTGGAGAGCTTGATGCTTTGAAATGTGGAAAAACAATGAGTTCTACAAACATTCCGGCCAATGAAGTTTCATGTACTCCATCTTGTGAAGATACGATTAAAATTCTTCGTAAACATAATGATTTACTAAAAAGGGAAGTCGAGGACCTAAAATACGAAGGATATCAACTTATAAAAGGGCAGAAACCCCTGAAGGCTTAATTAGAAGCAAAAACCAAAGACTTTAGGAAGCTTCAGGAAGAGTATAGCAACAAGTGTGAAAATTATGACTATATTAAGAGACAACTTGATGCTGTAACTAAAGAACTTGACACTTTGAAAATTAAGTGTGGAAAAACAAATGTTAGTTTCAAAAATTATACTGCCTCAAGTCAGACAGTCGAGTCCTTATTTGAAACCCAGTTAAAATTCAAAGATAATCAAAACAAGGGTCTAGGGTATGATAGTGTTCCACCACCTTTCAATCATAACTACACATTCATCCCTATGACTCAGGAAGAAATTGACAGGGAGGCACATATTCAATATGGCAAACCAGCCAGATTTGTGTCAGGAGGTATTCAGGTTGAAAATACTAATGTTTCTACTTCAAGTGCAGGTAAAGTAGCAGAAGATGAGAACAAGGAGAACACTACTGAAAAAACCAGTGACTCCTTGAACTCATAATCTGTTCCTTTGAATTGTGTTACTCCTAACAAACCTGCCGTTGAGAAATATAGGCATCCAATTCCAGCGCAACAGAGTGCTTGTTGCAAGTGTGCATGTGGGATCAATAAGAGACAAGGCATGGATACGCCACCAAGGGCAGGAAGAGACAACTTCCTAGTGAATAAAAAGACATGTTTTCACTGTGGAACACCTGGACACATTGCCAGAAATTGTGCTAATCACGCATACGTTCCCTACTACGCACAAGGATGGAAAAACACGCCAAGTGGGAGATACTTCAAAAGAAACCCTTCCAGGTCACGTTCAGACAATGGTGACTGGAACGCGTAGAAGGCCAAGAATCAAACCCACAAGGCCAAGAATCCGAATCCCAAAGGCAAGAAGGGAATGCCGGACAAGAAGCCCAATCCAAGAGATGCTCCAGTGAAACAAAGATCGGTTCGGTCAAAGTCATCTCAATGGTCGACATCAAGATCAAAAGCAAGCACTGAGCCACCCATCAGATTGAAAAAGAAATGTGTTAAACCCAACTACAAATGGGTTTCGAAGGCTCACTCTCCCAAATCTTCTAATGCTTCTAATATTTCTACATCTTTTGTTTGTGATAAGCAGGATATGTCATGGGAGAGAGTACCCTGCATTGATGAAAATGGTCGACCCAGTTTCAAAATGGACTGGGTTCCAAAGACCAACTGATCCCGCTCTGTGTTGGAGCAGCTATGGAGGCATATCATCCGACTTCGGTTTGTTGGTAGTGGCTGTTCCAGGCACATGATATGGGACATCTCTCAACTGTGCAACACTCAGAACTTTGTTTGAGAGTATGTGTCCTTTGTGGGAAAGGAGGAAAGGAAGAGATCACAAATGGGGTTAGGGCTTAATGATATGAAGAATTTTCTGATTTGTTCTGAGATTATGCGTGTTGTTCTCAGACCTTCTGGATGAAAATTTAATCGGTGAATTACGGTTTTCGTTTTCTTCTCTATACTCCTGAGTTTATCTTACTCTAATTCGTTTTAAAGACAAATTTTCATTTTATTTTATAGTTTTTCTTTAGTAGTTATTATTGGGAAGTGATATAAAGATAAAGTGATAATGGGAAGTCTAAAACATGTGTAAAGGACTAAATCTGAATTGTCTAGACTCTATGATCAATGTGTTGGTAGGCACAAAGGATTTGAAAGTGTGGATTTAGATAGGATTGTTTGGACTGACCATACGACGCTCGGGTAGATTGAGCAGTGAGATAAACATGGGAACCCACGAGATACACTAAATTAATACGCATTTAGAACTGTGGTTCGACTTTTCCTTGATGTACGGACTTATGTCCTTAATTCTGGTTTTGACTGGGTGACTGGAGGGTTCTGATAAAGTAGGTCATTAGAAATTATTTTCTTTCTTTCTATCTGTGAGTCATATGTTGCTTCCTCTGCATGATTGGAAGAGATCCGACCTGGATTGCAACATATGCAGCTCTATTTCTATACATTTTCTTTATCTCTGCAATTCTTCCTATCTGTAAGCCATATGCTGTCTCCTCTGCATAATCAGAAGATTCGACCTGGAACACAGCATATGCACCCTACTATCTCTATATCCTTCTATCTCTGTTAGTCATATGTTGTCCCCTCTGCGTGATTGAAATATATTCGACCTGGGACACAACATATGCATCTATCTCTAAATTTGTCTTCCTCCTTAATAATTGTTTACTCACCTAAAGTAAGGAGTTCTTTGGAAGTTCTTCATAACCAGGGTATATCGGGAAGTGGGGAACACGTTCAAGTGCAACTAAAATCGAACCATTTAGAGGTTGTCTGTAGATCTCGTTGCTTAATTTAAGTGGACAACAATACCCGTGGTCGTCATCAGCTAAATGATTTATTTAGAAAATTTTATCGATATCCTTTATGTTTAAGTGGACCACAATACCGGCAATTAACCAGATCTATTCATGAAAGTGAAGGTACTGATAAACAAGTTCAGGCTGTCTCACAACTTTGATCCTAAATATTTTTCCTTTTGTTAAATTTGTTCATCGTTTTCCTATATGCACAAATTTAGGGGAAGAATTTAAAAAAACAATTAATTAATTAATTAATTCAAAAATCAAAGAAAAATCAGAATTTTTCAAAAATCAAACAAAAATCAGAAAATTAAAAATCCAAAAATAGTGTTATTTCTATTTTGTTTTTTGTTTTAAGTTTTCTTTTAGTTTTGTTTTTTCTTGTAAAGTGATTTCAGGTGTAGATGAAACTCATGGAGTTTGTGTCGAAAATTTCTGAGCCAAAGCTTCATCCGTGATCATCGAAGAATTCTCATTCGAAGGAGCAAGAAATGAAGATTATTCTTTCAACATTCAATCATTTAACCCCAGAAGCAAGGTGAAGCTGAAATTGAAGATTATGTGACAAATTGCATTGAAGCCTCCTCAATCAGTCTGCTACTATCTTGAACCTGCTGAAGTGATCCAAAATATTTGTTCTCTCTGATGTTCTTTCTGAAGATTTTCAAGCTGAAAGCGCTATCTTTCAAGAATCTCTACAAGAAGCCTCCTCACCTAATGTGCGTTCAAAGTCAAATCTTTGAAGAAAAGCCCAACTGCTCAAGATGAATTCATTCATTGAAGATTCATGTGTTCATCCTGATGCTGTGAAGAAATCGAAGATAAATGCTGAAGCCAATCTCCAACTAAAGATTAACAAGAAAAGGCAGCTACTTTTTAAGGGGAGCTTGTTGGGGTCATTTAGAAACGAAAGTTGTAAACCAAGGGGGAGATTGTTCGGTCAAAAATATGGTTTATCCTTTACTTTTCTAGGAAAATGTATTTTTGTGTCTTGGACCGTAAACAGCTTGGTGTTTACGGCCATATACGTGTTTACGGTTGTGTTTACGGCCGTGAACAGGTTTACAGCCGTGAACAGGTTTACAACCGTGAACAGGTTTACAGCCGTAAACCCATTCACGGCCCATGTTCACCAAGCCCATGTTTCTTATGTATAAATATAGGTGTAAGGGGTGAGGAGTAGATTGATGAACAGAAGAGAATAGATGAGCTTATGTGTGTGTGTGAATCTCAAGTAAATGAGCATCATTCCAATCTATTCAATACATTGAAGATTCATATTCTTCTTCTTCTTCTTCTTCTTTTCTATTTGATCTGACATCATCCGTTTGATTGGGATTCCACACCATCAAACGGATATGATTGATACACAGACATTTTGGGGACTTACACTAATATTTACATTCCTATTTTAACACAAAATATGTAGATAATACACAATTTAATACAGTCCATTGTAGTTGAATAAACAAAACTCACAACTTAATACAATACATTTTGCACTAATTCAATCATTTAGAAAAGTCAAACCCAAACTTTACCACCACCACCGCCAATTACCACATGCTGCCAACAACCACTTGTGTCACCGTTGCAACCATGATTCCTTCTAAATCAGATCTGCATATACAGTTATGCATTAACAAGTTAAATACTACATTCACAATTTAATATTCACTCATTTTGATTTTAATGCAAAACAATAAAAATCATTACATTCTTACATATTTATACAACACAAATAATAAATATATTCACAACAAAATTAATACAAACATTGATACATAAAAAATTCATATTTTAATACAAAATTTATAAAAAAAATTCACAACTCAATACAGTAAATTCATAGTTTAATACAGTCAGCTCACAGTTTAATATATAAAATTTACAGTTTAATACAATAAATTTTTAGTTTAATAAACAAAAATTTTCATTCACATCCATATTCTCAACTGAACAATTATATTAATATATTCATATATTGAGGCTAACGTTTTTTTTCAAAGTTTAATTTACACAATATTCACTATTTAAATATTATATACTTTATTCAAAAATTAGAGAAAATCATATGTGTGTATAATATTTATTTCATCTCATTGTTTAGAAGCAAACATAAAATTCATAAAAGAAAATAAAAATAAAAATAATTCAAAGCTTAATATAATCAATTCACAGCTTAATACAGTCAATTTGCAGCTTAAATACAATCAATTCAGATTTAATACACAAAAATTATACATTCTCAGCCATATTTTTAACTTAAAACTTATATTTATACCTTAATATTTGGAGGCTAGTGTTTTTTTAAAGTTTATCTTACATAATATTTATAGTTCAAATTGTATGTATTTTATTCAAAATTGGGGAAGACTAGATTTATGTATATTGCTTCTTTCATCTCATATTTTAGAATCAAACATAAAATACATAGCAAATTCACATCTTAAGACAGTCAATTCACAGCTTAATACAGTAAATTCACATTTAATACACAAAAATCACAGTTTAATATAAAAAATTCACAGTTTAGTACAAAAAATATATATGTTCACAATAATATTATCAGCTTAAAACTTACATTTCAAGAATTTTATTTACAATTTAATAAAATAGTTTATGAATCTCATTTAGAGAATGCACCACACAAATTCACAATTTAATAGAGTGTTTCTTCACTCTCATTCACAGTTTAATAAACACAGTTCAGGACTCTCAATCATAATATTCACACATTAAGAACATACCTGATTTTATTGAAACTTTCGTCAAACACCTTTTGTGCACCATACAAATCAAATCTGATGTAGATATGATTCAGTGGTGGAACCACTGCTAGCCACCATGAGATGCTTTGTACACACTAGATCTATGCATGAATGACAGCAAACACATAAGATGTAACCAGATCTGAGAAATTGGTGTGTCTTTGACTTTAGATCTGAAAGGTTTATGGTAATTTGTGACTTTTCCGACGATCTAAGGTTATAGAACCACCGTTGGACAACATGAAATGCTTTATATACACCAGATATATACCTGAAATTGCACCAAACACATCAAATCTGATCAGATCTAACCAGATTTGATAAATCAGTGTCTTTGAATTTAGATCTAAAAAGCTAATGATTCTTGATGATTTTTTTGGTGATCTGAGGTGTGGAATCGATGATGGCGGAATAGATCTGATGTAGTGGTAGAACCACCACTAGATAAGAGAGATCTTATTAAAAAAATAACTAGATCTTACCAAAAAAACAGCAGAAAGCTATGGAACAACCACTAGTCCCCAAAGAAGACGATTTTTTGTCATTTCTTGTCAGATCTGATCACAACAACACTTTTTTCGCTTCATATTTGCTCCAGTGAAGTCGACTGTCGGAAAAACTTGACGAAACATAAACCACATATCTGGATGAAGGTGGAGACGAAACAGATCTGAAGGGAAAAGTGGATCCTCACTAGAAGTTCATAGATCTACAGTAGAAAATCGTAGATCTAAGGTGGAAATTGAAGATCTGGAACCGGTAGAAGCTTGTACATCTGATGGTGGTGGTTAATCAGTGGTAGGAGATGACGGAGTAGGTGGTGTGGCGGTCAACGATAGATCTGAAGCTGAAACAGCTTCATGAGGTCGTTTTTTAGTGGTGGTTCCAGATCTGGGGGACGTTGTGCGACCGCCGGCAACGTCCGTCGATGTGTAGCTGTCGTCGACGGTGATGGTGACGTTATCAGATCTGAAGAAATCGCACCAAAAACAACATATATGCTCAGATTAGAGTGACTTCGACATAGATCTAGAAGTGTTAGTTGCATATCTGAAGGCGATGGTTCTAGATCTAAAGGCGGTGGTTCTAGAACTGAAGGCGTCAACTCCAGATCTGAAGGCGGCAGTACCAGATCTGAAAATTGTGGTCTACCATCGGCGATATTCTCCTGGTGGTGGTGGTGCCGAAGGTGATACTGGCGGGAAGAGGTGGCAAGGGTAAGAGAGAGAGAAAGAAATAGTAAGTGAGAGAATGAGTGATACAAGAGAGAGGTGGGAATGTTTGAGTTTAAATAATTGGTAATGGTAACTAATTTTTAGTTTTTAGTTTGTATGTTTATAATGTAAAATGAAAATTGTCAAAAATACCATTAATGAAAGGGTTCTTAGAGGTTCTTAACATTTTAGGGTTTTCATTTTTACTTATCTCTCTCTCTCTCTCTTTCTCTCTCTCTCTCTCTCTCTCTCTCTCTCTCTCTCTCTCTCTCTCTCTCTCTCTCTCTCTCTATATATATATATATATATATATATATATATATATATATATATATATATATAATATGTCAATTATCTTTTTAACTTCTTATTATCCATATCAATAAAATATGTCAATTATATAAAATATGTTTAGTTCATGTAAGTTAATTGTTAATGTAACAAAGTAATGCGAAAAAGTTTGTGTGTTCCATTTTCTTTTCTTTTTTCAACAATTAATATTGAGAAAATGACTTATCAGAGTAATTATCGTTGTCGTTTTTTTTAATATTTAGATAACTTCTTTATTTTTTTTTTACTTTTTTATATATTTGACCATTTAACTTATTATATGCGTTCACATGTTGCTATTGTCACCGGCTATAGCAGGTGACATTGGTAATATCTGAACAAATTAACAAGTTAAATGGTTAAATGTATACAAAAAAAAAATTGTTTAAATGTGAACAAAGCGAAAATTTATTTACCATGATAAATAATTTTCCCCACTTTTAATAGCGATTTTATTTTTCATATTTGTTTGTATTTTTTTTTCAAATGTTATTTTAAAAATATCCATAATTTCTTAAATATTGATCAATTTTAAACTTTACTTTTTAATTAATAAATATGTTTTTGTTTTGTGAAATATTTTATATAGCCTCTTATAATTTTTTTTTCTTTTGTTTTTAAGCATATATAATATTTTTAAAATAAATAGTATCTAACAATAAAATTAAATAAATTAAATATGTAACAATAAATATAAAAGGTTGTTTAAAAAAATAAAAAGAAAATATTACTTAGAAAAAAACAAAAGAAAATGTAAATGTTTTCCCATTAATATTCAAGCATGGAACAAACCAGGCCAACTGCCAAGTGGGTTCAAACCCAATTACTTCGTGGGCTTTTATGTGAAATAACTTGATTGAGTTCAGCTCATCCTTTCTTCATTTAAGAAAATTAAAAGTACTATACACAAATTTTGGGTTGTTTAGAACACGAAAATATACATAAAAGTAATATATTCTTAGGCAACTTTAGTTAAGGAATACAATCAGAAATTGTGTTTAGAACTTAATATATAAGTTAACACTAAATAAAAAAAAAGGCCTGGTTATAAAATAACTAGTTGCGATAAATTGATTTATTAGAAGTCATTATTTGATAATTTGTTCTTATTTGATTATAAATACCAAAGAGCTTTTAGCTAAATTGTATCAGGTATCGTCTTCTCTCTTTGTGGTCAATAATTCTAGTCTCATCTAAAACATAGGTAAAATCAGATTAGACGTTAAATATACAACACATTCTTGAATGTAGGTTATATAAAATTGAAATTAAATTGGTATTTTCTTTCCACGTGTAATTTCCCAATAAAAAATTAAAAAGATTTTTAGTAAGTCCGTAATTTTAATGCTTTGAAATTGATTAATTTGATTTTCATCCAAATGTTTTTTCTTTGTTGTAAAATAGAAGATTTTATGAATAATCAAATTGTTTTACTAAATTATATGTTGGATGAAACGGTCACATGGAAACTACAAGAGCCGAAAATAGGGTTACAATTGATTGGGAATGAAGGAACCAGTAATCCCTTACAATCATTACTAGCCTAACTATACTTGATATGAAAGAATTATGAGTTTTTATTTTCTAAAACCAATTAGTGACACGAAGGATTATCCATTGTCTTTTATATATATATATATATATATATATATATATATATATATATATATATATATATATATATATATATATATGTATATATATATATATATATATATATATATATATATATAGAGGTAAAGGTTCAAATGATAATCAAAAAAGGTTAAGAACCGTAAGAACCTCTAATTTTAGATGTTTATAAAGGGTTTAGGGTTTAGGGTTTAGGGGTTAGGGTTACCCTAAACCCTTTATAAACATATAAAGTTAGAGGTTCTTACGGTTCTTAACCTTTTTTGGTTCTCATTTGAACCACTTCCTATATATATATATATATATATATATATATATATATATATATATATATATATATATATATATATATATATATATATATATATATATATATATATGGTGAGGATCAAATGAGAATACCTAAAAGGTTGAGAACGCGAGAACGATTCTAAACCAATCAATATATAAGGGTATAAATGAAATTTTACATTATAATTAAATATGAAAAAGTCAAGGCTAATGAATTGATTCCTAAATTTTGGGATTATGAATTCGGTTACCAAAAATATCATGTTAATTGACTTTTTGTTACCAAAAAACTTGGAATGCATCTATTTATTTTATTAATTTATTATAAATTAAGAAAACCCTCATCTTGCAATATTGTTTTTAATTTTTTTATGATACATGAATTTACCAACAATTTGAAAATTAATAATCTAATAATTGTTCGTATATATTTCTTTCAATCATTATTATAATCAAATATGAACACAGTGCTAATTTTAAATGAATTACACATAACTTACAAATAAAAAACCAATAAAATTCTAATCATATATAAATAAAAAGCAAATTACATTAATAATTAGAATACACTTTTATTCATAAAGGAATAACATAAGAAGAAAAAAATGCAATATATTACTTTGCTATTTTCCTATAATCATAAATAAATACAAAAAAAGAAATAGAATACAATAATTTACTATTATTCTAATCATAAATGAAGAAGTGGTGATCATTTCCTCTAAGCAGTGTTTTCTTTCATATTCGTACTCTAACATGGCATTCAAAATTCTGATGAACTCCAACATTGCATTCAAAATTCTGATCTTGATTTTCTGTGTACATTTTTAAATTCAAAATAAATATCAATACCATTAACTAAATCAACAAAAATGGAAAAAATAAATTACATTAACATGAATAGAATAGACCTCTAATCATAAATGAAAAAGTAAGCGTCTAATCTTATAAAAATTCACATGAATAAAATAAATATTACATCTAAATGCTTACGCTTGTAGTTATATTCATAAATGAATATACATGTATCGAGTAAATTTTACAAAAAGCAACAGAAAGTTACAAAATACTACTATAAACTAAAATTAACGATCTTGTAATCATAACTTAATAAAATTTTCATTTGTCTGTTGTAAACACAATTTTGGTCATGTATCAGTTATTATGATCATGTAAACACAGTTATGGTCTTTGAAATATGTATCGCTTCTTATGATAAGTAATCATAATTAAATATGAAGGCTCAATTGCAAATACAAAATAGCAACAATTAATAAAGAAATGCTCATTTAAACTATGTTATTAGTCATTGTAGAAAAGAAAAATAACAACGATTAATGCAAAAGGCTCATATAAACAAAAATAGCAACTATTCAACAGTAAACTTGCATCATAAAGGGAATTGTACCACAAAAACAATAACTTAGTAATCATAAATGATTATAAGAAACATTATTTGTATGTCATACAAATCAATCACCAAAGAAACAATAATCAGAATACTTAATTAAAACTTCTTTACTAATAATGAATTCAATTTTAAAGGTTGTAGAAATGTACCATACAGTAATCAAAGTTCCTCAGATACAAACGTGTTATGTATCTGTGTTGTTTATGTGTTGAGGGTTAGGGCATAACGATCCAGAAGAGACACAACACAAATTTCGACCATCATATTTTCCCTTGGATCCTTGCGTGGCCCTAATAACGTCGTAACACAATCACATCACCATCAACATGCCTCTGGTAGCCGAATAGAAGCAACGAAGTGATTGGTTAATCTGAAGAGGGACATCAACGACACCTTTACCCTAACCATAGCACTGATCTTCGCTGGACTTTCTTCTTCTGAAGCGGAAGCCGATGTCGGATCGTCGATGATTGTGGTGGTACTAGAATCCAATGTCGCTGATTTGATACGTGGATTCAAACATGAAGTTGGGGTAAGACGGCAGTGGATCGATCGATGGGAAGAGAGGGAAGAAAAGAGAACCGAATTCATTGAGAGAGGCGTTTATTTTGAAACCCTAGAGAGAGGGAGCGAGGGAGATAAAGATACGGGATTATGAAAGGAAAGAGGAGGGAGGGTGAAAAATTGTAGGAAATAGGTAAATTTGTAGTTCCTATTATGCCCTTCTGGCAATTTAAAAGTTCCACTTTAATGTCCGTAATTTTAGAATTTTTCATAAATCGTCCGTTTAATAATAACCATAGATCAAAATATTTAAATGGCCCAGATCTGTTCTCGCGTTCTCAACCTTTTAGGTGTTCTCATTTGATCCTACTCCTATATATATATATATATATATATATATATATATATATATATATATATATATATATATATATATATATATATATATATATATATATATATATATATATATAGATGTGTAGTTGGGTTTGCATCCTATTATAATCTATTTAAGAAGACTTTACATGGGACTAGTTTTATACTTTTGTGTAAACTTTTGTTATTTCAGTTTTGCATTTTCACGTCTAGTAACAATTTATCAAAGAAGTGATATATTAGGCCTGCCAATCGTGTCGTGTTCAGGTTGACGTATCGCGGATTTGCGGGTCAAAATATGACAACTCAAATATGACCCGTTTAAATATACAGGTCATGGGTTGGCGGGTCGCGGGTTGACGGGTTTGGAACATAAACTCATATATGACCCGCCAACCCATTTATTTTTACGGGTTCACAGGTTGGCGGGTTTGTGGGTCAGATTTAGGTTCGTGGGTCAAATTTCATAAATAAATTGACAATTAAACATGAATAAATTCTTGATGGTTGATGCAAACATATCCGAATGTTAGACACTTAAGTCTTAAACATTCAAATGAAAATTAAAAACACTCATAGAAGCATGTTCAAACTAAACATTAATACAAACATAGATAATTCAAGTGCTAAAGTAATAGCCATAATTTCCATTTTTTTCTCCCAAAAAACAAAGTCAATTCTCCGACACCATTTCGATACCTGATTTCGATCACAGGAGTAACAGAGGGGAGAGTGAGACTGTGGGATTCCGGGAGACGGAAAGTCTGGAAGAGGGAGATACGCTCATACACCATTTGATTTTTAGATTATTATTTAGGGAAAATGGGCAAAATGGTTACAGACTTAGTCTTACGGCCTTAAGCCATCCACCGCGAGTCAAAATGTCAAAACAGTCAAATGGTCTATGAATCAATGGTATATATTATATAATACTTATTAAATATTAATATCTAATACATAAATGCATTTAAAAATAAAATAATTTTTTATTAAAAATATAAACGGGTTGGCGGGTTAACCCATTTATTTTTTGAAAAACTCATATATGACCTGTTTAACGGGTTAGCGGGTTGACGAGTTGAAAAATTCAACATAAACTCATTTATTTTGTGTCGTGTCGTGGGTCGTGTCGTGAGTCATGCCGAAAATTATCAGCCATATGATATATCATGTAGAGCGTTTGCATGTTTCCTTATAAAAAAAAAGGATTTATTTTTCTTGAAAATTGACTTTCATGTGATATATCATTCTACGGCTTTTCAAAGATCACCCAAAATTTGATTCAAAAGGGAGTACGGATAGAAAGAGGGAGCTTTGCATAGAGTTGGCATGCATGCTAATTATGAAGAGGTTGTGAAAGTCATATGACTAATTCATCATGAATTATAATATGAACGACCGGAAGAAATCCATCTCGGAGCTGCATGCAATGCTCAAGATTGTCTAGAAGAACATCCTTCAAAGTTCAAATTGATATCGGTATACCTCTAATTCAATATTCAAATATTTTGTGAATGACAGATGTGGAATATAAAGTGCAAAACTAAGAAAATTTGGTTTTTATTTTTTCAATATATTACAAAAATATAAAATCATGTGGATTATCTAAAAAGAATATAGTGGATTTGTTAGTTGGGGTTGTTGAAGATTTTTGCCACTCATCCCCAACTTGTATTCCTTTGGTTTGCCCTACAAAATATTATCTTAGCACCAACAAAAATAGTAAAACAAATATTTATTTATTTGAAAAAATTATTAGAAAATTGTAATTTACGAAAATGACAATTCTAAGAAAAAGGGTAAAAAAACAAAAAGTCTCTATACTTATAGGACCCTATAAACCCTCCACTTTTCTCAAAAAACGTTGGTCACATTTCAATCGTTATATTCATTTATTTTGATTTTGATTTTGATTATTGTTTTTATAGATTGATTTATAATAATTATTTCTTTTTCCATTTTCTTTAACGATTTTCGCAATTATTTCTTTGGTTTGAATTTCTTATATTATAATTTAGATTATGTTTCCAATTAATAAAATAAGAATTTTTCTTTTTTTTTTCCTTTCCGTTTTCTATTTTTTTTACAATTATTTCATTAGTTGGAATAATTAGATTTCTTGAAGAAAACAAAAATAAGATTTCATATAGGTTAATTTTTAAAAATCCGGATTAGCGAAACTCGTAAATGGTTAAATTATAAAGTCATATCTTAGCCCCTACAATGAGAGTCTTGTGGTTTAAAAGTGAAATTTTACAGAAGAGGTTCATGCTTCAAATTTTGGCTCATCCAATATATTTCTAGTGTTCCATGTGAGCCTTGTGGCGGGTTGATGTGGACCATTTAGATAGTGAGATTCATCATTTTTATTTTAAATTCATATCTCATGCAAAGATACGATAAAATCCGGTTCGAATATAATCGAATTTTGATACCCTAAATACCAATTTTATATTTACGTTTATAAAGTTGTAATAAAGAAGACTTAACATATTTAATATTGAGTAAGCTCTTTTTTCTCAAATAAATCCATTATTTTCTTGTTAAATCTAAAGAGGTTAATGGCACTCTTGTTCATCAAAATATTTGAAATTGGTTTAATAGGTCCCTCAATTTTTTTTTTGGTTTTCTAAAGGTATAATGTCATACTAGGTGAGAGACCCATGTATTACATGGATTTATTAAAAAAAATATATATAAAATTTTAACAATTTGAAAAGTTTGAATTTATAAGAAAAATGAGAAAAAATTTGAATTATTAAAATGAATGAGACTTTAATGTATTGAATACATTACATATATAAATATTTTCTAATAAATACCTTACATATATATTACCTTACATATTAAATGTGAAATTTTAATTTAATAAAATAAAAAATAAAATAAAATGACAAGTGGAAAATAGAAAATTCAAAAATTCTAGAAAATGTCATGTGTCCAACTGAAAAAGAAGATAACATATGGCAAAAAGTTTTTTATTTATTAGAAAGGATTTATGGGGTTTAAAAGGTCACTTTGGCTCATTTAATAAGATTTAAAATTTCACAATATTTAAGAAAAGCCACATGCAAGCTACATGTACTGATTTAGTCCACGTTGGTGTTGATGGCGACACAAATTTAGACACAAACATGTAAGTCAAAATTGACTAAACGAAGACACTCTTATCAAACCCAGAAAAAAACTAATTACAATAACATGAATCAAAACCAGGAAAAAAACTATAAAACCAATTACATTAACATATGAATTAAACTCATAAATCAAATACAAAGTGGAATCACATAACATATGGATTAAACCCAAATCAATTATGCGAAAAAAAGAAGCCAGGTGAACTTTAAAAACCCACAAAAAACTCTTCAATTAATTCATCATAAAGAACATGTAATTTTATACCCTTTTTCATTCTTTCCCGATTTAGAGTGATGGAACAACCATTTATTGATTCAATTTACAGATGACATCAGGATAGATCGGTATAAGAGAGGGGAGGCCTGAGAGAAAAGAAATCACTGATTAGCTAGGTGAGGAGGTGAGGGAGATCTCATCATCTGCTATAGTGAGAGAGGGGGAGAGAAAGAGAGTCAGAGAGAGAGAGAGAGAGTGTTGGGTATGTAACATTTCGTTTAAATTAAATAAATAGATAAAAATTAATAAATGAATAGTAGCCCTAAAGTCGGAATCATTTGGCAAGCCGTTGGTTTTGGGGGTTAAATGATATAATTTGGACTTTTGGGGCTAAGAGTATAATTTATGGGCTAGTTTGTAAAGAAATTTGGAGGTTGAGGGTTGTTTGGTAGATTATGGATTTAATTTGAAAAGGATTTCAGAAGTCAAGGGCTAAAGGGTAAATTATGGACTTAAGTTGAAAAGGTTTTTTGGAGGAGGGACTAAACTTCGAATAATGGCTAAGGATTTGAAAGAAGGCACAAGATTAAAACCCGACACTCCTTCCTTCCCATGAGCTCGAAGAAACCCTCACCCTACTACCCACTATTCAGCCGCCACCCTAACTTCAACCACCTCCCGCGCCGCCATCCTCGTTGCTGAAGCACCACCGCTGTGCCCCTGCTGTCGGCGACAACGAGGACCACTGACGAAGCTATGGACGTCCGCTGCCACCATTCCTCCGTTGTTTTCTTCTTCTTCTTCTGCCTTCTTTCCCTTTCGTTCTCAAGGGTGAAACCCTAAACCTAGAAGCTCTTCAACAGCCTCTGCCGTTGTTGATTCCAAGAACCACCAGTCGAGTGTCGTTGTTTTGTTGCAGGTGAAACAAAGGACTACGCAACCGACGTTAGCGTTTTTGTTGCCTGCTATTCCAATTTGTTGTCGTCGTCGTACGCCACCAGGTGGGTGGTTGTGTCCATATACCGAGCAAGATGTGTATGTGTGTGTGTTTATGTTGCTTGGGTGCATGTCGTGGGTGTATTGTGCTTGGTCGAACCTCACAAGAGAAGCCACCACCACTACCGTGAGGTGGTGGCTATCATCTATGGCCACCGCCTACCACAACAAGGGTGGTTGTGTGTGTGCGTGTGTTATATTGTGTGTTTCTTTTAGATAAAATGATGTATAATGTACTGTTTTGGTCGGATTATTCAAGGAAACAACCCGTCACCACCACCGTGAGGTGGTGGCTACCACCTCACGCCACTATTCTGCCGCCACCAACCGCCGCATTGGGTGGTTGTGTGAATTTGTGTGTGTGATTGTTATTTGGTATGCTTGAACATATTTTAGTCTAAAATCTTAACCACCACCACGAGGTGGTGGCCGCCGTCGTGGGCCGCCGTTGACCACCACTACCCGACGTGGTAGTGGGTGGTGCCCGGCTTAATTAACATTAATTAACCTAAAAACTTAAGCAATGGACTGATTGGCACACAATTGGGTTGGAAACCCTAATTAGGGTTTAGAAAACCCTAATTTTGGATTTGTTAGTCTTGGAATTGTCGGGACCCACATTTTGGACCATTTGATTGGAATTATGAATTAAGCCCAATCACATTGTATGATTGACCTAGTATAATGACGGACTTAATGGATTAAGTCATTAGTGGGTTAAGTGTTTCTAATTAACATTAATCATCATTTTATGTGAAAACCCTAATTGTCTTGGCTTTTGAGTTGGGCCTAGATGTTTGGATTCTTAATGGGCCAACTAATTACAAGTATATAGACTAAGGAATTTGGATGGGCTTTAGGGTAAGGCCCATGTGAAGGGTTTGGGGCCTAATTTGGAAAATCGGGCCATACGTTGGGATTTGGTTCATTGTTTGACTTTTGGGCTTTGGATTTGAATCAATATATGTTGGGGGAAAAGTAGCCTTTTTACCCCAAGTATGGACTTATGGTTATGTATTGGAACCCAGTTATTAATTGGGTGTTGTTTCGATGTTGACAGTTCGGGAATCTGTCATCCAGCAGCTAGATTTTTGTCCGTAGGACTTCAGCAGTGTGAGGTGAGTTACCTTCCTGTAGAAGTGAGTCGAAGGCACCAACGTCGGCCCACTAGTAGCTGAATGTAATAGAGATGATTGTCTTTGTGATAATTTTATGGTATGTCACCATCTGTTATGATTTATGTGCTAGTATGTTATGATATTATGTGATAGTGGTAGGAGGGTGAAATAGTCCCCATAAGTAGTCGAAATGACCGAAGGGGTAGGCTAGCACCCAGATATGCTAGGCAGTATGTGATTTATGTATATGTGCTAGGGTATTATGTGGTAGTGGTAGGAGTGAAATAGTCCTCGTAATTAGTTGAAAGAGACCGAAGTGGTAGGCCAGCACCCAGATATTCTAGGCGGTTACCAGTTGAAAGAGACCGAAGGGGTAGGCCAACACCCTGATATGCTAGGCGGTTACCGGTTGAAAGAGACCGAAGGGGTAGGCCAACACCCGGATATGCTAGGAAGTATGTGTATTGTATGGTATGTGGTATGATGCGGGAACTCACTAAGCTTTATGCTTATGGTTTTCAGTTTTGGTTTCATGTACTTCTTCTTCGAAAGGAAAGGAGTTGGCATGATCGTGGCTCATCACACTATGTTTTCCAAACATCTTTGGGAGTGATACTCTGGTGATGTTTTATTATGACATGTTTTGGATTATTGACATTTTGGTTTTGATATGTGATGACACGATGGATGTTTTTATACTAATGGTTTTATAATTACTCAATTAAAAATGGAATTTTTGTTCTTAATGTTTTGGGATGTTACAAGTTGGTATCAGAGCCTTGGTTTGAGGGATTCGTACACACCTTCGGGTGTGCCTGGACTCAAATCGAGGGTCTAAGAGTTTTTTACAATGAGTGTGATGCGTGCAATCGGTTGGGATCAAGTAAGTTTTCCCCAAGGAGTGTGATGCGTGCAATTGGTTGGGATCAAGTAAGTTTTCCCCAAGATACCCATACAGGTTATATTATGATATGAAGTGTGAATATGTGAACGGCATGTTAGATTGGGGCTAAGGATCTAGGAAGAATGCCTTGTATGCCTACTGTATGTGCTTATTGAACTGCATGCTAGTACTGATTAGTTAGTTATATGATGACCTGTTTAGGATATACCTGGTTTGGTTACTCAATGCTCGAATGCTGCTTGCTTTGTGCTTTTAGGAGTTCTTGTTATCTTTAATTAACTAGTAAACAAATATGTTAAGTTACATACTGCAAGGACTAAATAATTTTAGAAGGTTAGGTCTAGCCTTATTTCGCAGCTCTCATCTGAGTCCAACCGTTGTAGGGTAGGACCTCTCATTCGAAGAATTATTTGGTCTTAGTAATATGTAATGGTATTCATGAGCTAGCTAAAGAGAGATAGTAGGGACTTCTTATGCATCTGGTGGCGGAGAGTGGGTCGGAGATTATCCTAGTGTAAGCCTAGGATGGGATTAGTGTTGGGAGCAGTAATAGTGAAAGGGTCTTGGTGAAATCAAGGTAATTCTTGAGGAAAGTATGGATAGATGTGGAAGGTAATATGGGCCCATACTATTGAAAGTAGAGGATCCGTACTCAATTCAAGAAGGGCTGCGATAAGACTAGGAAACTTGTAGCGCATGTGTGATCCCTCGATATTGGATGAGTATTTGAATGGTTGTTATGGTATGTTTCCAGCATGGTGACACTACGTGGTAGACCAAATCGCATTTCGGGTGCCAGCAAGGGATCCGACTCAGAATTTGGAGTCGGGCAGCTCGATGATCAGATGAGGGAGTTTATTCTAGCTGAGATTACGTGCAATATCATTGACCAGACACCTGTGATCTTCGGTACGGTCAAGTAGGGCATTTTAGAGGTCCTTGATGAGAGGATGAGCGCATTTCGCTCTGAGGTGATGACTATGCTAGGGACACGCGTGATGACATTTCGGGAGTTCAAAGCTTGTGGAGCTCCAGACTATCCTGGGGTTGGGGACCCCATTCTCAGCAGGAGGTGGTTAGCGGATATGGTTAACGCGTTCAGGACGAGTTTCTGCCCCAAGGAGGCAAAGGTCAGATATGTTTCCTACCTGTTGAAGGACTAGACATATGATTGGTGGGAAGAGATTGGTAGTGAATTGGGTGATGATGCAGTTGATGTTGTGTCATAGGATGACTCTTCGACCGAGTTTCTAGCGGAGTTTTCTCCAACAATTGAGTTGCAACAATTGGCGCAAGAGTTTCTGGGTCTCTGCTAGACTACCAAGACTGTGGCAGAGGTTACTGCCAAGTCTCAGGAGAGGGCTTTGTTGGTACCACAGTATGCAGCAGATGAGTAGATGAAGAAAGTGAGGAATCATGATATGTTGCAGATGATATCAAGGAGTTCGTGACTATTTTGGGGTGTGTTAAAGCTGTTGTCGTGCACGATGTAAACAAACAAAAGTATAAATAGACTACTCTTTTGCCCTAACAGGTAGTACAGGTAAGCAGGGTCGGATCCTCAGGGACACCTCCTAAAGTCTTAACCTCTTTGCGTAAGGCACAAACTAATTCTTGACAAACGAATAAAACATAAGGGGGGGGGGGTTATTTCAGAAAATTTAAACTAATAAAAATAAAAAAGGATAAAAGATTAACTGAATTTAAAAGTGGTGAAAATTCAAATAAGAGAAAGCAATTCCAGTTTCAAGGTGACTCCCCTGATCATATAATTAACCTTCAACAAATTATTTGACTATGCACTTGTTTAAACTGGTACTAAAGTTCATTAAAAAGATCTAATGACCTCTATTACAAAAATCATTTTATCAAAATAAGTTCTTTGAATTAAATCTAACTTTTTACCAAATTAACCAAACAAGCTCTTGAGTAACAAAGAAAAGTTGCATTAGACACAATGTAATTTCCCAGTAAAGTACAATACCTCTCATACGCTCGGAGGCATTAAAACTTGTTTGATCTATTCATATTAGAGTTAACCCTAAACACATAATTAATCTAATATATCTTACTTGTTACCAATTATTCTAGACAATTACGGATCTAAACAATTAGACAACTAGAATTATTCACAAACAATTCAAGTGGTCAACAGAAATTGAAATCAAAATCAAACACTTAATTAAACACAGAATTGATCAAACTAAACAGTATTCACAGTCAAACATAGTGCCTAATAATTAATCATACGAAAAGGTTATGTCTTACAAAACTGAAATCTGAGTTTTTAGCCTGACATGGCTAAAAACAGATTACAAACAGTAGAAAATAGAGTCTAAACGATAAATCTTACTAAACAATGAAAAGAAATTGAATCGTCTCCTTTAGATCAGCGTTCTTCACTTGAAACCCTTTAAAAATCGCCTTAGAATCACCATTTAGGGTTACTAGATAAGTTTGGGCCTCCATTTATATGTCCAGAATTAAAAACGTCGTGCATGCAATCGCATGTACACAAGTTACGATCGCATGTATTACCAAAAACGCGTCTCATGCCTTTTAAATGAAGTACGTTACCATTTTGATGCATTTTAGCCAAGTTGCGATCGAATAAAGTTAGGTTGCGATCTCATGGACAGTTGTTGCGATCGCATAAAGGTACTTTTCTCTTCCTGGTGAATTTTTTGCACGAAAAAACTACGAATCGAAGTTGCAACCAAACATACGATCGTATGGATAAAGCTGCAATTCCAAGTATAGGGTATGCGATTGCAAGTCCTTAATTTTGTCTCTTTTCGATCGTCGTTCCACCTTCCAAGCTGTTCTTGATCATTCCTCGGCATCCTTCCTTAGTCTAGACTCCAGATACGCCCCAAAGCATCCACTAATGTGTCTCGAACTCGCATAATCATCCATATGCTCCAAATTGCCCTGAAAAGTGATAATCAAAGTGAGCAGTTCAGGAATTCTACAAAATAATCACGAAACACGAAATACATAAGAATAATTGGCAGTTAATTAGCTTTTTATAATGAAATACCAAGGAAATTGTGCTAAAAGATGCATATAAAATGCATCTAACAGGATGCGAGACCCTAAATGATGACTTCTAGAGACCGTAAGTGGGAGATAGATTTGGAGAACATTGGTAAGAGGGGTTTAGATCAGGTATAGACATCGGAGGGTCCCGGGAAGAGACCCAAGATTTCTGACCAGCACATGAAAGGCCATCAGGGTCAGAACCTGTGCAGCACGTGAGGGAAACTACACGAGGGGACTTGTTGTTCCAGAGGTTTGGGCTGCTACAAGTGTGGCAGGTTTCATCATGTTAGCAGGGATTGTCCTCAGGGGGCAAGCCCGTTATGTTTCCTCTATGACCAGGCGGCCCACAAGGAGGCCGATTGTCCGATGTTGAGGGGAGGAACAGTGAGCGTACCTACTCCGACTACTTTGAGGATCACGGATGGACGAAGTGGGTAGGGAAGGAGCCCATAAGAAAGGAATAGGGCTTTTCCCTGACAGACAGAGGAGGTCAGGATTCCAGCAGACGACATTGCAGGGTTGTTATATGTTGCTTTCTTCATGGTTGTGTCTATATTCCGAGCAAGATGTGTGTATGTGTGTGTGTGTGTGTTTCTGCTGCTTTGGTTCATGTCGTGGGTGTATTGTGCTTGGCCGAACCTAACAAGAGAAGCCGCCACCACCACCGTGAGGTGGTGGCTATCAACTCCGACCACTGCCTGCTGCCACAAGGGTGGTTGTGTGTGTGTGTGCATGTGTTATATTGTGTGTTTCTTTTAGATAAAATGTTGTACAGTGTATTGTTTTGGCCAGATTATTCAAGGAAACAACCTGTCACCACCACCGTAAGGTGGTTGCAGCCACCTCACGCCGCCATTCTGCTACCACCAGCTGCCACATTGGGTAGTTGTGTGCATTTGTGTATGTGATTGTTATTTAGGATGCTTTAACATATTTTAGTCTAAAATCATAACCACCACCACAAGATGGTGGCCCCGCCGTTGACCACCACTACCCGAGGTGGTAGTGGGTGGTCCCGACTTAATTAACGTTACTTAACCTAAAAACTTAACCAATGGACTGATTGGCACATGATAGGGTTGGAAACCCTAATTAGGGTTTTGAAAACCCTAATTTTGGATTTGTTAGACTTGGAATTATCGAGACCTGCATTTGGACCATTGGATTGAAATTATGAATTAAGCCCGATCACATTGTATGATTGACCTAGTAGAATGATGGACTTAATGGATTAAGTCTTTAATGGGTTAAGTGTTTCTAATTAACACTAATCATCATTTTATATGAAAACCCTAATTGTGTTGGGTTTTGAGTTTGGCCTTTCTGTTGGGCGTAGATGTTTGGATTCTTGATGGGACAACTAATAACAAGTATATGGACTAAGGAATTTGGATGGGCTTTAGGGTAAGGCCCACATGAAGGGTTTGGTCCCAATTTGGAAAATTGGGCCATATGTTGGGCTTTGCTTCATTGTTTGACTTTTGGCCCTTTGGAGTGTGAGTTTGGGCTTCGGATTTGAATAAGATAGGTTGGGGCTAAAGTTGCGTTTTTACCCCAAGTATGGACTTATGGTTATGTATCAGAACCAACTTATTAACTGGGTGTTGTTTTGATGTTGACAGTTCGGGAACCTGTCATCCAACAGCTAGAGTTTTGTCCACGGGACTTCAGCAGTGTAAGGTGAGTTACCTTCTTGTAGAAGTGGGTTGAAGGCACCAACGATGACCACTAGTTGCTGAATGTAGTAGAGATTATTGTCTTGGTATAATTTTATGGTATGTCACTATCTGTTATGCTTTATGTGCTAGTATGTTATGATATTATGTGATAGTGGTAGGAGGGGTGAAATAGTCCCCGTAACTGGCCGAAAGGACCGAAGGGGTAGGCCAGCACCCAGATATACTAGGCAGTATGTGATTTATGTATATGTGCTAGGTTATTATGTGGTATGGTAGGGGTGAAATATTCCTTGTAACCGGTTGAAAGAGACCGAAGAGGTAGGCCAGCACCCAGATATTCTAGGCGGTTACCAGTTGAAAGAGACCAAAGAGGTAGGCCATCACCCTGATATGCTACGCGGTTACCGGTTGAAAGAGACCGAAGGGGTAGGCCAGCACCCGAATATGCTAGGCAGTATGTGTATAGTATGGTACATGGTATGATGGGGGAACTCACTAAGCTTTGTACTTACGGTTTTCAGTTTTGGTTTTAGGTACTTCTTCTTCGAAAGGGAAGGAGTCAGGATGATCGCATCGCATCACACTATGTTTTCTGCAAACGAGATCTTTGGGAGTGATACCCTGATGATGTTTTATTATGACATTTTATGTATTATTGACATTTTGGTTTTGATATGTGATGACACAATGGATTTTATAATTACTCAGTTAAAAATGAAATTCTTTGTCTTAATTTTTGGGATGTTTCATTGGGAAAATCTGGTCGTCTTCTTCGGATACCCATCAGTCACGCATCTGAAACTGTCGTCTTCTCTGGTTAGCCATTTGAAACGATCGTCTTCTCTGGTTTCCCTCAAAGTACTTCGATCACTGTCGACATATCCCTTCCCCACCACCAACCACCAATATCATCGTCGGTGCTTCCCACGCACTTCATCATCTTCTTGATGCATTTTTTGATGAAAAACGGAGAGATGTCCATACACGCATTGCATTGTGAGAGAAATAAAGACTGGGAGCATGTAGTCGGAGTAATAGGGGTTGTCGATGGGATGGAGGGGTAGAGGGAGAAACCATCAAAGATGAAGTTGTGATTTCAAAGAGAACCTGATTAATGTGAATGTTGAAGGAGTTAGGGTTTGACTTCTTATTCCTATTATTTATTAAATTATTTAATTTGTAATTATAAGTAATTTAAAAAGAGAATATATATATATATATATATATATATATATATATATATATATATATATATATATATATATATATATATATAGTCATTGGCAACGTGGACCAGATTAATATATGTGGCTTTTCTTAAATGATATGGAATTTCAAATCTTATTAAATGAGTCAGAGTGACCATTTAAACCCCATAAATATGACATTATAACCTTAGAAAATAACCAATTCCAAATACTTCGACGGGAAACAGTGACATTAACCTAATCTAAAAAAATAAAAACATGTTAAATATTGTTCATTAAAATCAAGTGTATATATATATATATATATATATATATATATATATATATATATATATATGTAGTTTGTATTATTTACTTCTTTTATATAGTTTATTTTCGCATTTTTAGCCTTTTTGTTGTTATTGCATTGCATATTCAATCCCTCTTTATCTTAGATTGTATTGGGTACTTTCTCTTTTGCATAAGGTGTTTTGTAGGTTTTTGGAGTCTTGTTGCGGTTGCGGATTAGCTTATTACTGGGATTGGTGGGATTTCAAGAAGTTATTAGGCTTTCCATATCCATTTTAGAAGAATTTGTCTTGAGTTGTTGAAGATTTTGATGAAGTGGGCTTATGAAGATGGGTCATGGACTCTTGAAAATGGGATGGAGTAGTGGAAAAATGAGCCAGTAGTATTTTAGTATGATTTGCGAGGGTGGGGTCTCACCCGCGTAAATTTGCGTGACCACCCACGCAACCGCATAGTTAGAGGTATTTTTTTCATTTGGTTCATCATTTACCTTGGGGGTTAGGTTTAGCAGCCATCACTTTGAGTTTTCCACCATTAGAGAATATTGGAGGAATTTTTGAAGAGCTAGAGCTATCATCTTCTCGTTCTTCTAGTAATTGCTAATTTCTTGATGTTAAAACACTTTTACGATTATTGTCTTGTTACAATGAGTGGCTAATCTCTATATTTTTGTTTAATTGGGCTAAAACCTTTGTATATTTGTAGGTTTTAAAGGGTTCATGTTTGAGCGTCATTTATCTCATGTTATTCATCCTTGGTTCATAATTCTTATGCTTGTTTAATACTTTGATCATGAGCTTGGTATTTGAATGAACAATTGTAGGTTTATTTCTTTGATTTAGCAATGAATCATTTTATTTGCTTAGAACAAGAGCTTTATGATGGTAGAAATCATCTCTAGGTTATGGATCATAACTCCTTTATGGATGTGTAAACATTGACATCATCTAGGAATTAGTAATTCCTTCATTCTTAAAGCTAATCAATTTTCTTGGGTTCAATTGCATCAACCGAATCTTTGATTTTGATTAATAAGGTGTGTTGTGGGCTTCCCCAACCTCCATACTACCTTTGAGGAATTTTGACATATCATGCTTTATTATTTCTAAAACCAATTTCGTATGAATGATAAGCTTACATATTGAATCCTAATGATAAACACACAAATGTTCATTATGTTGAATTGCCTTAGTTGACCAAATCTCTCCAATATTTGAGCATTTCACAATCTTGCTTAATTGCAAGTATATTAGTTCTTCAAGTCTTTTAGTTTTCAAACAATCACCCCCTCCCTTGTAGTTTAATTGTAGTTTGTTAGTTTTATTACAATTGTTCTATTGAATTGCATTGGTGATTGAATACAACAATTTCCCCATGGATCGGTCCCCTTGTTACTACTATATTACATTTTATTTTCAATAAAAATTGTGTAATTTGCTTGGTGGACTTGACATACCACCAAGTTTTGGCGTCGTTTCCGGGGAAATTCGTTTATTGTTATTTGATTGTTTATGCCTAGATCTATAAGAACTGGTGAGCTACTCTACAATCCCAAGATTGAAAAAGAGGAAAAAGATTTAAAAAGTTACCTAAACAAGCAAAATAACAACTCGTTCAAGCTTCTTCTTCTCCATTAATCAAAAAAGCAAACCAAGTTCATACTTCAAGTGATACCGAAACCGAGTCGAGTTCTCCAATAATTGATAACTTCTTTGAAGACGTTCCATTTGAAAACTACATAGACATGAATCAAACTCCACCTCACAAACCCAACCCAAACCCAAACAATCAAGATGTCAATACCCCACCCCCACAACCAATACAACAATAATACCAATAACCTCTCATAGATATGTCACCTTGGAATCAACCCCTCCTCACCCAAATCAACCTAATTATCAAAAACCACAACAACAAAACCAAAACAAAAAACCTCAAAACAATGCTCTTTCAGTTTAAAAATAACATGTCCATCGGCAACAACAACCTATTTACCAACAACCGCAAATGTACCAATATCCTATGTACCCACAACAACCCATTTACCATCAACCATATCCACCACAAATGTTTAATCACCAGTAATACACATACCTACCTTACCAACAACCTCCTAATTACATGTAACGAAACCCCAATCCACTCAATCCCCCTCAAGAGTTGACACTTAGATAAATAATGGAAAAAGATGTTACTCACATACCTCTTGGTATTGTTTATCCCAAAAACTATCGATGGATTGAATTGAAGTCATGTTTCATACATCAACTCACAGAGCTCCATGGTTTATATAGAGAAGATCCTCGAAGGCACTTGAAGTATTTTCATATGATTTGTGTTATTATGTTACTCGAACATGTAACATTGGATGATTTCAAGTTATCCGCCTTTCCACTCACCTTGTAAGATAAAGCTAGAGAGTGGTTATTCAACTTACCATCAAGATTCATTCACACATGGAAAGAATTACTAAAATCCTTCAATAGCAAGTTTTATCCCACCTACCAAATTTCATGTCAAATGAGTGACATCTTTAGGGATTCATCAAGGGGAGAATGAGACATTTCATGATTTTTGGGTGCCATTCAACAACTTGTGTACAAGTTGTCCTTAATACAATATACCTGAACAACTTCTTCAACACTTTTATTAAGTTATGAATGAAAAATATCGAAGGATGAGCTTCAAGTGGTGGTGACATATTCAACAAGACACCTAAAGAAATAAGATCACTTTTTGTACCCTTTCATTAAATCTAAGAAACTTCAAGACTCGAAATGACATGAGGAGAATTTCTCCACAAGTTGTTGGTGAAGTTAGCAATTCCCAACATTTGGAATCAAAGCTCTTGGATTTGACTAATGTGTTGAGTCAAATGGTGGTGGGAAGTGGTCAACAATTGATGGTTTTGGATACGGATAAGTGTCCCACAATCGGAAGTTATCCAGAAGATGTTAATTCCATGGGTGGATATCAAGGACAACAAAGTCCCATGATATTTCAAAACCCATACAATTAAAATTGGAGGAATAACCCAAAAAACCAATTCCATCAAAAGAAAATACAACCACATACTTTTATGACAACCCGATATCCACAATATTCATCACAAAGCCTCCCTTTCCACAACATACCCAACCACAATACACTAAAAACATCTCATCCCCTTCAACATTACCAATAACCACAACAACAAGTCCTATCAAGTGGTAACCATCAAATGAGTCTTCAAGAACTCGTTACTTCCCTTGACCAAATCCAAACACAATTTCAACAAGAGACAAAGAACACCTTATTTAACATTCAAGCTCAAATTGGAGACTTGGCCACTGCTCTCAACAAGATGGAACAATGGGGTAAACTTCAAAGATGGTAGTTCCTCTAAAGGAACGAATTGTGTCAAGCATTGATCAACTCGAATTATCCAAAAAGCTCATCATGCCATTGGTCATACCACCACCCTTTCCTTCTCAGTTAGCCATCTCGAAGAAAAAAGAAGAAGAAAAGGAATTCTTTGAAATTTTCCGCAAGGTCTAAATCAACATTCCATAATTGGATGCCATTAAAAAGATTCCCAAGTTATGAAAATTTTGTAGCAATCATTTTTCATGTATTTTCCAATTCAACCCCTCCGTATGAAACTTAATTCCAAAATTGGTCCCAAAACCCCATTATGGGAGTCGCTTGTTTTTATATGTATGTTGGACGTACCCTTACGTACATCGGGCGTACGTGGCTAGTGTCCAAACCCTAATTTTTAGGGTTTGATAAATATATAAACATAATTATCTCCTCAAGACCTTTTCCCTCATCAGATTCCATCTCTCAAATCATCCCTTGCAAACCCTAATCCATTATGTGAGCATTTTTGAGCTTGCAAGTGCATTTTTTGGTGTTCTTAAAGGAAGAAGAAGGAAGTGGAATCATCTTGGAGGCTCAAGGAATCTTGGATCCGTAAGTGTTTCACCTTTAAGCTTCCTTTGAAGGTATAAAGTTTGAAACTAGATGAGTAATTTGCTTAGATCTTGCTAGCCTAGAATTTATGTTCAATTTTGGTCCCATAAGCTTGGTGATCATGAGTATGGCTTACTCTAACCAGAAGAGATATACTTTCAGACGTTTTTAGGTGCAAGGAACCATAAAAATGTGATCTTGGTCCTTCTATCCCTTCCATCCAAGATTTATGATGTATTAATGGAATATTAAGTTAGGGTTTTAGTTTTCTGACCATTTCTAGCCATAAAAAATCATAAAGGTGGAAACTTTATGACTTAGAAAGTGATGGGTTTTAGACATAAGAACTTTCCCTATGTGTACATACAACCGTATAGCTTGGATCTAGGTTTCTCTAATTGAACATGCAACATATCCAAGACTTTCATGGCTAGATCTAATGTAAACTAACAATCAATACATATGAAAATAGATCTAGAATAATACCTTGAGTTACTTGCTTGAAAACCTTCTTCTTCTTGGAGCTTAGAGTCACAAATGTCACTCCTCTAATGGCTTACAAACACAAACTAGCAAGAAGATGATTTGAGAGAGATGAGGAAGAGGGAAATCGGCTCTAGGGTTACTCCAATAACAAGGGTGTCGATTTCCACAACCCCAAGGGTCTAGTTATACTTGTGAGCTTCTAGGGTTTCACTTTAAAACCCTAATTGGATAACTTAGCCTCAAAGCAATCCAATATCCCTTCTTGATAGGCCTTGGACGATTTCTAGGTGATCCACATCCATCAAATTGTCCAACCCATATCCATAAGGGTTATCAGCTCAAAATACAACTTTCACACATTTGACAGTTTATGCCCCTTTATTCAATTAATCTCTTTAAGTCACCAAATTAATTCCTAATTAATTTTATGACTTATATTAATCAAATAATATTATTATTTCTCTAACATAGTATTCTTATAATACATTAATAATAATATCTCTTCTCTCTAAATCACCATGTCAAGTTGTTATGGTGAAGGCAACCCAAAAGGACCATGCATAATCGGGTCAAGTACTTACCAAATATAGTTACAGCCTTAGACACTAATCCAACAGTCTCCCACTTGGATAAGTCTAGTAACTATAAACGCAAACACAATTCGATTAGCAATCGTAGCTCTGGAAGACGCTGTCAACTCTGATCTTATTTGTAACCTGTCCTTTAGATAAGGGATCGTACAGTCCTCTGTTTTGATATCATGCAGACGATTGTCATACTTATTGTCCAACAACTATTTTCTCGATCTCAGATTTATTTGACATAGAACTTAATTGAACACATCAATTTAGTCCTGACTGGGCCCGGCACATAAGTCAAATCAAATCATCGAGCGGCTGTGATATCGCTTTTACCCTTTTAGGATAAAAGTAACAGATAAACTTCAACTTATATGCATTTACTTATCGACTAATCAACTATACACAACAATGCGTTTTATGACATCAATTTACTGATGCGGTTCCGCATTATCAATGTACAACCAATTAATAAATAATAAACCATATATCTAGGTTTTAAGACCATATGATATTATCGTCTTGCGATCATTCCAAAGTGATTCAAGCAAGCGCGGGTTTATTCCAATGCTCAAAACTTGTTCATAAGCACTCATGAATGTTGCAGCAAACCTTTGCTATGTCTAATACCATTTAGACAATCTACACACCAATTCATGACAATCTTCATACATACCTACTTCCAACATATGAACGATTGTGGACTGTTTGAATAATTCGATTATTCTTAATAAACTCAATTATTCTGGAAGTCAAAACATGCAAAGTGAAACAATAGCTAAACAATTAACATAAGACAGTAACTTTACTTATAAATAATACTCCTTTATTTAATCATCAAATGTCAATTACATTTGTCTATTACACATTTCTAATACTATCTAATCTAAACTAATATCATCCTTCAGCCTAATACTCCTAGCATGCTACAAGTGCTTAACCCTGCTCAGTCCCTTCGTAAGCGGATCTGTTGGGTTATCTTCTGATGATATCCTCTTAACCACGAGGTGTCCTTCTTATACTCGATGTCTAATAAAGTGATATTTTCTGTCGATATGCCGAGATCTACCATGATCCCTCGGTTCCTTGGTCAAGGCAACCGCTCCTTCATTATCACAGAAAATTTCCATGGGCTCCTTTATAGCAGGCACAACTCCAAGATCGCCAATGAAGTTCTTCAACCATATTGCCTCCTTTGACGCTTCGCTCGCTGCAATGTACTCTGATTCGCACGTTGAATCAAATACAGTTTCCTGTTTGGAACTTTTCCAAGTTACCGCTCCTCCATTAAGGGTAAAGACCCATCCCGACTGCGAACGGTAGTTGTCCCTGTCGGTTTGGAAACTGGCATCACTATACCCTCGCACCTTTAATTCATCACTCCCTTCGAGGACTAGAAACCATTCCTTGGTCCTCCGAAGGTACTTAAGGATGTTCTTCACCGCAATCCAATGCTCTCTTCCAGGATACGATTGATATCTACTGACCATGCTCAAAGCAAAGGCCACATCAGGTCGAGTACAGGTCATAGCATACATGATCGAGCCAACTGTGGAAGCGTAAGGTACTCGGCTCATCTCAGCTATCTTGGCTTCGGTACTCGGACTTTGAGTCTTACTCAACTTGGTATTACTCTGTATCGGTAGTTCTCCCTTCTTCGAGTTTTCCATACTAAAACGTTTTAGTACCTTATCTAAGTAAGTATTCTGACTAAGTCCTATTAGTCTCTTACTTCTTTCTCTCACTATCCTTATTCCCAAAATATAGGAAGCCTCTCCGAGGTCCTTCATAGCGAAACACTTCCCGAGCCAGGACTTAACTTCCTGCAGAGTCGGGATGTCGTTTCCCATGAGCAGTATGTCATCGACATACAAAACGAGAAAGCTAACTATGCTCCCACTGGCTTTGACATATACACATGATTCATCTTCGCTTCATACAAATCCAAACTCTTTGACTTTCTCATCAAAGCAAAGATTCCATCTGCGAGATGCTTACTTAAGTCCATAAATGGACTTCTCAAGCTTTCACACTCTATTTGGATGCTTAGGATCGACAAAACCCTCTGGCTGAGCCATGTAAACATCCTCAGCCAACTTCCCATTAAGGAAAGTGGTCTTGACATCCATTTGCCATATTTCATAATCATGAAATGCGGCAATAGCTAGCATCACCCTAATAGATTTTATCTTAGCAACTGGTGAGAAGGTCTCATTATAGTCAACTCCGGGAGTTTGAGTAAAGCCCTCCGCCACCAATCGCGCTTTATACGTGTGTACATTCCCATCCACATCGGTCTTCTTCTTGAAGATTCATTTGCACCCGACCGTCTTACGTCCGGGCACATTGTCAACCAAATTCCAAACTTGGTTGTCATACATGGACTGAATCTCGTTATCCATTGCCTCTTTCCATTTTGCAGACTCTGGGCCTGCCATGGCTTCCTTATAGCAATTAGGTTCATCTAGATTTATTAGTGTACCATCACTAATATACGTGTCCCCTTCAGTAGTAATATGAAAACCATAAAACTGGGGTTGAACTCTAACTCTTTCGGAACGTCTAAGAGGTAATGACTCGTCAATTGGTTCAATCGGAGTTTCCTCCTCGGGTTGACTGCCAGCGGTAGAGGTTCCTTCATCACTTGACTCTTGAATTTCTTCAAGATCGATCTGCCTCCCACTGTCTCCTTGGTTTATGAGTTCTCGGTCTCGGAAAACCCCTCTCCTTGCAACGAAGACAACATTGTCACTCGGTCTATAGAAGAGATATCCAAAGGATTTCTGCGGATAGTCGATGAAAATACACCGCTCACTACGAGGTTCTAGCTTGTTATGAGTTTCTCGTCTTACGAAAACTTCACAACCCCAAACCTTGATATGTGCCAACGAGGGAGCTTTCCCTGTCCACATCTCATGAGGTGTTTTGGCAACCTTCTTTGTAGGGACTCGGTTAAGGATATGGGCGGCAGTCTCTAAGGCATACCCCCAAAATGAGATAGGTAGTGAAGCACGACTCATCATACAACGAACCATGTCTAACAAGGTTCAATTGCGCCTTTCTGCCACACCATTTAACTGCATGCGGTGTCCTAGGTGGCTTCAATTGCGAAACTATTCCACATTCCTTAAGATACTCGTGGAATTCAAGACTTAGATACTCTCCTCCTCAATCGGATCGAAGCATCTTGATCTTCCTGCCCAATTGATCCTCCACTTCATTCTTGAATTCTTTGAACTTTTCAAATGTTTCAGGCTTGTGCTTGATTAAGTAAATATACCCATATCTACTATAATCATCGGTAAAAGTCATGTAGAAGCGGTTCCCATCCTTTGTGGTAGATCTAAAGGGCCCACATACATCGATATGTATGAGATCCAATAAACCCTCACCCCTCTCACAAGTGCTAGTGAAGGGTGACTTGGTCATCTTTCCGAGTAAACAAGATTCACACGTGTCATCTTCCCTAAGTTCGAATGACTCCAACACTCCATCCTTTTGGAGTTGGGCTATGCGCTTCTTGTTGACATGTCCAAGACGACAATGCCACAAAGATGCTTTATCCATACCATTGGAAGAATCCATACACAACACATCATTTCCTAGGTTATCTACAACCATAACAGTTTCATAAATTCCATTCAAGGCATTGCTTCAAAGTATAAAACACCATTTAAATAAGCATAAATAGAACCCTTCATATTATTAAACGAATATCTAAATCCTTGTCTAAACAAACCATGAAATGAAATGATGTTTCTTGCCATATCTGGCGAGTAGCAACAATTATTTAAATCTAAACCTAATCCATTACTAAGCACTAAAGAATACACTCCAATCTTGGTGACAGGCGACGATCTTCTGTTTCCCATGATTAGATTTATTCTTCCTTGCTCCACATCTCTATCTCTTCTTAGTCCCTGCAAATCGGAACAAATGTCGTAACCACATCCTGTGTTAAGAACCCAAGAAATAGTATGAGGTGAATTATTAGATTTAATAGTGTATATACCTGCAAAAGATGGTTTGATCTTTCCATCCTTGATGGCTTGCAGATATTCCAGGCAGCTTCTCTTCCAATGCCCTATTTTGTGGAAATGATGGCACTCTGCCTCCTTCGGGTTAGGGTTGGGCTTAGCAGGATCAACCTTGGTCCTATTAGAAGAGGAACCATCTTGGGACTTTCCCTTGAGGGAACTCTTTGATGGAGCCTTCCTCTTCTTGCCCCTTCCTTGCCCTATAGCCAAAACAGGAGCAACGGTTGGTGCCGGAGTTGGTGCAACAGACTTGTCCTTTAGGTTGCTCTCAACAGTCCTGAGGAGTCCTTGGAGTTTGCTTAGGGTGACCTCTTCCTTGTTCATGTGGTAGGTCATCCTAAATTGATTGTAGCATGAAGGCAAGGAGTGAAGAACAATGGCAATAGGCAAATCTTCCCCAAAGTTAACATTTAACTTGCGAAGACAATCAACATATCGTTGCATCTTTTGCAAGTGCACAGTTAACGATTCTCCACTTCCCATCTTGGCGGTGATCATGTTGGTGATGATCTTGTAGTGCTCTTGCCTCGTGCTTTAGTGGTACCTCTCCATCAAGTCTTGATGCATTTCATAGGGATACATGTCCTGATAGGACTTTTGGAATTCTTGGTTCATAGTGGCTATCATGATGCAATGGACTTTCGTTGCATCACGTTCGTGTGTCTCAAAGACAACCATCTCTTCGGAAGTAGCGATTTCCGGGTTGACCTTCTCGAGATTTTCTTCGAGGACATACTCTTTGTCCTCGTAGCGTGCAATGGTGCGAATGTATCTTATCCATTCGCTAAAGTTTGTACCATCGAAGGTCACCTTTTGGCAAAGACTCATTAACATGAATGAGTTAGCAGCAGCGTTGTTTGCATTCGACATCTACAAATAGAAAGGACAAAGTTTGATTAGAATTGAATCCCTAATTAAACACCCAAAATGAAAAATTAGGGCTAGGACCCAACAACATTATCTACATATTAGAAAAGGGATGCCGTAATCCAACATGCAAATAATTTGGAGGTAAGTGAATGACGATTCACTAATTCTTCACCTTGAAAACATAACTTTAAGTTTTAAACGCATTGAGAATTCCTAGATTTTCTTTGAGATTCATTGAACCTTTCAATGGCATGTTTAAATCTCGATATGCCCCTCTCGTTTGTGACTGGGATGCCGAGGATCACAAAGTGGGTGTGAATTACCATGCAAATCTACATGGTGCCTTCATTTTTACAATCATCTATTCGATGTGTCGGTAAACCACACACGCTCCATCGAACTATGATAAACAATGAATCACACTTTGCCACCTTTTCTTAGAACCAATTAGTGTGCCGGTAAACCACACACACTCTACTAACTTCTTAGCAAGGGTGCAAAGTGCAATTTCAGGGGATTGCATTAATTCACTTTTGCCTAAAGTAACTACGATTCGGAATTTGTTAAAAACATTTAGTTACTTTATAGATTCATTATACTTATTTATGAGGAGAGAGAGTTGCCCTATCCTACCCGTTCGGCTAACGACCCTCCACCGGTCAAGCAAGCGGTGGGTGTGAGTGTACACCCATTAAGCGCCATTTTATAGGCAGCAACCTTATACCCACCTTATAGACCGGCTTCGTGAATGAGGCCTACTAACGGTAAGACTAGCATTTTAATTTTACTTATATATATATATATATATATATATATATATATATATATATATATATATATATATATATATATATATAAAGCCTTTAATAATATAATAGTATAGGGTTGAATTTTAAACTTGTAAAACTCTAGGGGTTGAAATTTAAATTCCTCTAAATTAAACTATTAATCACAAAATTCAAATTTCAAAACTTCGGGATAGAAATTGAACTTTTCAAAACAATAGGGATCAAATAACAAATAATTCAAATTAAACAATTAATTTCCTAATTATCTATATTTGACCTAATCCAATTTTAGTCACTAGATAATTACCAAATAATCTTAAATAGTCCATATTTATCACATAAATAATCAATATTTAAAAGATTTGAAATTATTTATATTTATGTCAAAGATAATCATTAAATTAAGTTAAAATTCGGATTTTTACATAATAAAACGATTTAGGTATCAATCCAAGACAAAACAACAATAAAATCCCGAATTATCCTCTGTCTGACGCTCGGACTCACCGAGTCAAGCTTTGGACTCGCCGAGTAGGGCCAACTCGCCGAGTCCAAATACTGACTCACCGAGTTGGATCGAACAGAGGTGAAGAAAAACGATTTCCAGCAAGCAAAACAGTTAAGCATCACATTCAATTGAACCCAATCATGGTTCTGATACCACTGATGGGTTTTAGACATAAGAACTTTCCTTATGTGCACATACAACCCTATAGCTTGGATCTAGCTTTCTCTAATTGAACATGCAACATATCCAAGACTTTTATGGCTAGATCTAATGTAAACTAACAATCAATACATATGAAAATAGATCTAGAATAATACCTTGAGTTACTTGCTTGAAAACCTTCTTCTTCTTGGAGCTTAGAGTCACAAATGTCACTCCTTTAATGGCTTACAAACACCAACTAGCAAGAAGATGATTTGAGAGAGATGAGGAAGAGGGAAATCAGCTCTAGGGTTACTCCAATAACAAGGGTGTCGATTTCCACAACCCCAAGGGTCTATTTATACTTGTGAGCTTCTAGGGTTTCACCTTAAAACCCTAATTAGATAACTTAGCCTCAAAGCAATCCAATATCCCTTCTTGATATGCCTTGGACGATTTCTAGGTGATCCACATCCCTCAAATCGTCCAACCCATATCCATAAGGGTTATCAGCTCAAAATACAACTTTCACACATTTGATAGTTTATGCCCCTTTATTCAGTTAATCTCTTTAAGTCACCAAATTAATTCCTAATTAATTTTATGACTTATATTAATCAAATAATATTATTATTTATCTAACATATTATTCTTATAATACATTAATAATAATATCTATTCTCTCTAAATCACCATGTCAAGTTGCTATGGTGAAGGCAACCCAAAAGGACCATGCATAATCGGGTCAAGTACTTACCAAATATAGTTACAGCCTTAGACACTAATCCAAAAGAAAGATGCTTTGGGTCTAGATCTATGTTTGGATGAAAAGTCTTTAAGGAATAAGAACTTAATGAGAAGAATTGGATCTAGACAGAGTATGATGCACATACCAAGAGGTATGTTACGTGTACGGAGCTGAGGCCCCGTGGTTTAGAAGGATTGTGATTATTCCCAACGTAGTAGCCGAGTACGCGGGGCGTACTCAACCTACTTTGACTTGACTTGACTTTGAATTTTGACCAAGGGTTTGACCAAGTTTGACTTAGAGGCATTTTGGGTATTTTGAGCTGTATTTTGAGTTTAGCTCGATGTTTGTTGTATAGGTAACCTATAGAGTTATCATTTGGAGGAATGTTCTTTTCTACTATCTTTTAGATGGTGAGGTGTGTTTCTCCTCACTGTACTCATGCGTCAAAGGAACCAATGTCGGCGACTAGGTTATGTATCCTAGTATATAATTATATGTTAGATTGGTACATCTGTATGATTACCTGTATCTGCTAGTTATATGTTTATTTGTTACATACGTCAACATAGTGTGGGTGGGTTGAGGCTGTAATGCTTTATGTTGTCGTCCAATAAACCCAGGCAATCCAATCAGGAGATTGTGGGCCAATCAATCCAATCGGATGATTATGGGCCAGAGTGGCAATCCAACCGGGAGGTTGTAGACCAGGGTACTCCAGTTGGGAGTCTGTGGACCCAGCATGCACTATGTATATTTTTTTTGGTTGTGTGTAGTATTTAGGGGAACTCACTAAACTTTGGTTTACAGTTTAAGTTTTATGTTTTAGGTACTTCTGATGATTAGGACAAGGCAAACACTTGACTGTGCACATCCTTCAGTTTTTATGAGATTTGATTTTGGGATACTCTTATTTATGATTTTGACTTCTAGAAACTGATTATTTAAGATTATTTAAGTCAAAAGATTATTTAAGCTTTGTTGCATGTAATTGTACTCATGAAGTGGTTAGCAGACATTAATAGGGTTTTTTCAACAGCTGATTGCAGGGTGAGGTGGGGATCCTAGGAGAGCTAGGAAGTACTTTAGTGCAGTTACTATGCTGTTTAGCGAGTATTGGGAGTATTATTATGAGTAGGTGATTTAGAGGACTCAAGATGCTTCTTGAGGAAATTATGGAAAGGTGGAAGGTAGTATTGGGGTCGTACTACTGGAAGCATAAGATCCATACTCGAATAAAGGGAAGTCGCAATGATTATAAGGAGTTGGTTGAGGGTAGATAGCATGGTTTGATAACCATGATTCGTGGCAATGTTTTCGTATCTATAGATCTATTGGTTATGGTTGTTCATGTTGAGGATGGGTCTGGGGATTGTTTGGGCCTTAGTGGCCATGTCAGGTTGGGTTTTAATGATGTAGACCTAGGTGAGTTAGTTGATTTTGAGGTCTCGAGGGCCTTGCTCGAGGTAGTGTCAGTTGAGTCATGGGACTCAAGAAACAAGCGATTGTTATGACTAACTCGAGGATTGCAGCCAGAGGCTAAATGATTGACAGATGGATTGAAATGTCACTATCCATGAAAAGGGCTATGTTCTTCCATATTTCCGTGTTCGTAGGAGAGAGAGAGAGAGAGAGAGAGAGAGAGAGAGAGAGCAGACATGTGATTTTCAGAGTTGGGTTGAAGACCCAGCTTGGGACTAAATTGCTGCAGTTTTTGGTAGCAGTATGGTGTTGGATTAATGTCTAAGTCCATAACTATATTTGGTATGTACTTGACCCGACCCGGCATGGTCCATTTGGGTTGCACTTCACCGACATAATTTATATGGATAATCTTTTGAGAATAGTATGTTTATGATTAATATTAATATGTTATAAGTTCTAATATATTAATATGGAATCATATTATTTAATTAGTATTGATCAAGAATTAATTCATAATTAATTAAGTGATCAAAAGGAACTAATTAAATATGGACTCTTATATATATGGAATGGGCCAAGTTCATTTAGGTTGGGCTAAGCTTTCATGGATAGTCCATGGAGTGTTTAACCCATGGATCCTAGGAAATGAAAGGTCATGGGTATTAGGGTTTAACCCTAATCCTCCATACTATATAAAGATGTCTTTGGTTGGTGAAATTGGCACTAGTGTGGATACACTAAAGAAGGGCTAGCCAATTTCACTAGAGAGAACCAAGTAATCATATTCTCTAAAGTATTCCAAGGTGTCTTGGTGATTTGTGATTCCACTTGAGGCTTCCACACTATTGGGGCTAAGCTCTTAAAGCTTGAAGACATCAAGCTACATCAAGAGGTATGTATTCTATCTTGTTACATTCATAGTTTTTGTATGCTAGATTAGGATAATACCTTGGGTGTTCTTATTTGCATGTATAATAGAGAAAACATAGATCCAAGGTATTTAGGGTTGCATGTACACTTAGGAAGTGTTAGAATGCTCAAAACCCAACAGTGGTATCAGAGCCACAGGTTGTTTTTCTGTTATATTGATGCAAATATTTTATTTTCAAAGTGGAAAAAAAAAAGAAAAAAAAACATGAAGTTTGTCAAATTTTAAGATAATTACTTGTTCTTGTGAAAAACTAATTATTTGTAAAATTTGAATAATTTGCTTTATGAGTTGAATTAGGTCAAATTTAATAAAAGATAAAATAATATGATTATTTTATTAGTTTTAAAAGTTTGATCTAAAGAGTTTTATTTTTTTTTTGAAACCTCCATAAGTTATGGATATGAAAAGGTTTTAAAAAAAATTGATTCAAAGTTTTTTTGGAGTTACAAAATTTGGTGTTAATGTTTTAAAGGATTCCATAACTTAAGAATAAGTTATGGATCACCAAAAGTTTTTTGTGTTAGCTTGTTTTATGAGTGAATTTGGATTAATGAATAAAATTATGTGATAGTTGGTTTTAATCCAAATTAATCTAAGAATTGATTCTAAAATGTGTTTTTGTAACTTGTCATCAAGCTATATGAAAAGTCACATTTAAGAATCATAAAACTCATAAAAATTGGCAAAGGTTACAAAAATGAAGAGTCTAGTTCTAATTAAATGGTTTTATGACTCCATAACTTGTCCTCAAGTTATGGAGGACCAAGAGTCTCTTCATTTAATAAAATAAAATAAAGGTGTAACCTTAATTAATTCCATAAGTTATAAAATAAAGAAAAGTTAATTCTTTTATTAGTTTAAAGTCTTCCATAACTTGTCCTCAAGTTATGGAACTTGAAGAGTTTTTGGATTAAAACTACTTTAAACACATAAGTTATGGAATTAATTAGTTTTGAATAGTTTCAAAACTTGCCCTCAAGTTTTGGAATTTGTAAAGTTTTCACTTATGAATACTTTAATTCCAAGTTAGCCCTTAGAATTTTAAAAGTTAAAATTCAACCCTTATACTTTATAATATTATAAGTTAATAATATATATATGTATAAGAGTAAAGTCAGTCTTACCGCTAGTACGCCTCATTCACGAAGCCGGTCTATAAGGTGGGTATAAGGTTGTTGCCTATAAAATGGCAACTTAATGGGTGTCCACTCTCACCCACCGCTTGCTTGACTGGTGGAGGGTCGTTAGCCGAACGGGTTTGACAGGACTAGAATTCTCCCTTCATTAAAAGTATTAATGATAATACTAAGTAACTAAACTCTTAATAATACCCAATCTTAGTTACTTAGGAAAAATGTGAATAAGGTGCTAATCCATGAAATTACACTTTACACTTTGTCTAAGTCGTTAGTGGAGCGTGTGTGGTTAACCGGCACACTAACTTGTACTTAACAAGGTAGGTAAAGGGTGACTTAATATTTATCATAGTATCGATGGAGCGTGTGTGGTTAACCGGCACATCGATTGAGGGGTAATTTATTAAGGGTACCAAGTGATTTGCATGGTTACTTCACACCTTGTTTTGTGATCCTCGGCATCCCAGTCACAAAACCTGAAGGGCACACTCGAGATTGAAACATGCCTTTGAAAAGTTCAATGAATCTCAAAGATCTAGGAGTTTCAAAACCAATTAAAACCTAATAATACATTTCGTTTATCTTGGTGGAAATTGGTGAATCGTCATTCACCTACCTTCAAATATTTTATAGCTTGGATTACGGCATACCTCTTCTAAGTTATAAAATAGTTTGTTGGGTCCTAGCCTTAATATTTCATATTGGGTGTCATATTAAGGACTTTAAATCAACTATCTTGAATATCTCCCAAAAGATGTCTGTAATAGACACCTATGATCTTCCCAAATCTAGTGAAACAAGGTTTCCTAAATGAAGATGATGTCCTTTGGAAATCATACTTCTTTCACCTCCTCCAATTATTCTCCCCAACCCACAAGTTCTTGAAAAGTTTAAGGTCACTCAAGCCCTATTGGCAAGGCAAGGTCTAGGTGTGAACACATCTTGGAGATGTAGTCACATATTGACAAGCCGGGAGAGTTGGGTGTCAAAGTCTTGAGAAAGTTGGTGGTTCAATCACTTTCTGAGTCACATAGTGAGTTCCTTTGGGACACCTATGAAACAGACTATGACAAGACCCTTAATGATCTTATCTATTTGTTAAGATCAACTTCCTTAAAACTTGATGGACATTGACAATAGTGACACAGGATATCCAGAAAAGCATTCTCTTCCCAATGGAAAGGGATCGGCCATAGTCAACTCGGTTGACCAAATGGTAAAGAGAAAAACTAAGTCTGTGATAGTCCTGTGCACCTTTATCAAAGGGTCCATATGTTTATATTGCCAAAGAAAGGGGCATTGGTTGCGAAGCTGCCAAATTTACCTAAGGAGGTTAAAGTCAATAAGTTTGACTCTACTTCAGGTAAAGTCCACTATCTAACTCTGCTAAGTTTCTATTCTGAGATTCCTGATACATGATGTGACTGGGTCACATGGTGATGTTTTAAGAATCAAAGAAAAGTGAAGAAACTTAAAGAAAGAATATGCTGAATCTGATGGCGTAGATGGATTTCTATCGTATAGTTTGAAGATCGGATTCTTGAGCAACTTCTTAGGAGTTATGAGATATTGCTTAGGAATAGATAACAACAAGTTTTCATATGGATTGTAAGGATAAGTTTTTCCGCAAAGTTTTAAAATAAAAGAAATTTTTTTTGATTTTATTTATTTTAAATATATCCTTACAATGGCTTTTGAGGAAAAATGGTTGCTTATATGATTCCATTAAGAGCAAGAGTGGAAATATGAAGTTGATTCTTTCATTTGTGGTAATGTCTATATTTACCAAATAAGGAAAGATTCTCATCACCCAAGTTTCATTTGGACCGGGACTTGGAATCATGCAAGTTATATAGCATGATGAATGAGAACTTTCAAGTTTTGGAAAAATTAAGACTAATTACTGGTTCACATGGATGTGTGAGTCAAGTGAATGACTAAAGGATCGAGTACACAGTCTTGTGCACTGATTAAGTCCACCACAAAAGATCGATAAGATTATTCGTCATAGTTTACAAAAGCTCAGTAAATATGATTATACTTACATGCTTAAGTGTAACTCTGAGACATTGGAAAAGGTTCCAATGTAAGGCAGAGCGAATAAGAAGAATCAAATTAGGCAGAAGGATAAAAGTTTCTCAAATCTGAAAAGATGGGAGAGTACTTTAGTATCAGTTTTTGTGATCATCTTAATGATTAAGAAACCATATCAAAATTAGTTCTCTAAGGAAATCTTAGTGCATTCTTATGACTAAGAAGAGTAACTTGAATTGTTGAAATGGTTAAATCAAGAAGATGAGTCATACTTCGTTCCAATACAAGTCTTAGAGTCATACTCCAAGATTGTCATTTGAGTGACATGTCTTAAAGAAGGTTTAAAACACTTGTCAAATGTAAGAGTAAAAGTTTTCTACTCGTGTACATTTGAAATTGGTAAGTTGTGATGTTTTGGATAAAACAAAGACCAACTTAGGCCAATTGGGTAAAGTGTTTTTCTTGATTAGAATCCGCACTATCTCTTGGATGTTTGACAAGGGAGTCTTATATGTCAAGAGGACAGTGGGAGTCTTAAAGGTCTTGAAAGTCTCAAGAAATAATCAAGAATAAAACCTGAAATTCTTCACTAGCACACGACTTGAGGTTTATAACCTATCGTGTTGACATATCTGTGCCCATTCCAGTTAAAGTTGGCTTTGCATATGAGTTCTTAGAGTTCTCAGTTTGTTGCATAACAACTTGGAAGCAATGGCATGCCCTTGAGCTGCCAGGTGGCAAGAAGTTAAGATTGAGTTCAATCCATATGGTTTTGGATTTGTCAGTATCTTTGTCTTGTGATTATGGTTTGACAAATTCATATGGGTAGGAACTCATACACCATATAAATCTAAGTGTCATAAGGTTTCTCTCCGATTCATGAAAATGATGGTGAGGAAACGCTTTCACTAAGTAGATTTTACGAAGATATCAATTGTGTTATTTGCATTTTCAAAAGTCGTTAGTGGAGCGCGTGTGGTTAACCGGCACACTAACATGGACTTGTGAGAAATGGCAAATGCCTAAGCAATTGAGACTATGATTACGGTATCCCTTTTCATGGTTCTTGAAATTGCTTAGACACACAAGTGAGCTATCTACGGAAAGGGTGTATGAATCTAAATTTCAGACTGTCCAGCTGATTTCTGAGTACATGTCAAAGCTAGTGGGAGCATAAGTGTTATGCTAATAATCATCATGTTAGTGGGAGCATGATAATTATGATAAGTATTGCAAGTTAGCAATGTTAATTATAGAAAACAAAAGTTTCAATTGGGAAAAAGTTGTTTTGCTATAATTAAGGGAGAGGAAATTATGCTTCATCTCAAATCTATAAGCTTAGATCGTGAGGTTTTAATCATTTAGTCAAGGATATATATGAATTTCATGTTGGAATGGCTCAACATAAGGAAATTCTGTATATGGGTCCATTATTTGCGTTCTAAAATTCGATTATGATTACGACATCCCTTTTCATAATCTGAATTATGAGAACTTGGCAAATTGAAATGGAAATATTATAGCAAAAGACTGGTTTAGTCTTTATGTAAGACATCATGAATCGTGTCCCATATGCCTCGGATATAGGATCGATTACATGTGCTATATTCATCCGTTCTAAAATTTTCCAAATGCCTGGGGCATTAAGAAGGGAAAAGGTTTAGAACTGGATATGACTAAAAAGATTAAACAATTGTCAAGGACAATCTAAGGTTTACCAAAGATTGGTTACTCAAGGACAATTGGAAGTATAGTGATAATTCTGGAAGGACCATATTGACATAATCTGTAAGGAGGCAACTCTTGTTCAGAAGTGATAGTCAAAATGGAATCTGGAAATGTTTCAAAGTTAGAATTTTCAATCTGTGTAAGATTAAGGAAACTTAATGCAAGAAGGATATTTCCAAGGAGTTGATCTCCTTTGGAATACTCTGTAATGATTGTTGCCAAGTCTTTATGACTTTGTGCATAATCATTACGAGAGGATCAATGCATATAAGTTTAGAATCTAACAGATTTCAGTAAATGGCATGAATTTGGAATTCTTGCATTTGCGGTAAGGATTTGGGAGTGTGAAAAGAGAATCATTGAAGTTATGTTCAATTGATCTAGTTCACAAAGTAAGGATCATAGACAAACATAGTATGCATACTTGGTGTGTGGCATGACTAGTGTTTAAGAAAACATAGTGTACATGCTTGGAGCATGGGACAACTATTGTTTTAAATTCAAGAATAAAGTTGATAGCTGAAACAGTATACAATGAATAATGTGTAATCATATGGTGATAAATAAAAGGTGTTTTATTTATGTTCAAAGAGTTGATACCATATTGGATTCAATTATTATTGTGTTTCACTTTGCATGTTTTGACTTCCCGAATAAACTAGGTTATTCTTCCGGAATGACTAAGTTATTCAAACCATCCACAGTCGGTCATATGTTGGAAGTAGATATGAATTAAGACTGTCATGGGTTGGCTTGTAGAGGTCTAAGGTGTTGGACAAAGGGCTACAACACTCATGAGTGCTCATAAGTTCTGAGTATTGGATTCAACCCACGCTCATTGGAATCACTTCATGGATTTTATCACGAGTGATCATGAGACGATAATATCTTATATTCTTCAAACCTAGAGATATGAGTTGTAACTATGAGTTGGTTGTACATTGATTGCACGAAAACGCATTTGGTAACTCGGTGCTATAAAACGTGCCTTTGTGTATGATTCAACAAGTAGTAGAACAAGCCATATGAGTCGAAGTTTATCCGTTCCTTTTACCTTCGGGATAAAAGCGATATCTGTGGGCCCCTCGATGATTTGATGATGACAAATGGAAGTGCTCGGCCGGGCCAGGACTGATTTGATTTGTTCAATTAGTCAGTTGTCATAAATCGGAAATCGGGAAACAACAAATGGACAGAGAGAATGATTATAATCCATGTCTCAGTCCATATGATATCTAGAATGGAGGAATATATGATCCCTTATCTAATGGACAAGTCACTGACAAAGGTCAGAGTTCATCTACAAGGTCAGAGTTCGACAGCAACTTTAAGAGCTACGATTGCCAGTTAGGTTTGAAGTCATACGCAATAATAGTTTTAGACTTATCCAAGTGGGAGACTGTTGGATTAATGTCTAAGTCCATAACTATATTTGGTATGTACTTGACCCGACCCGGCATGGTCCATTTGGGTTGCACTTCACCGACATAATTTATATGGATAATCTTTTGAGAATAGTATGTTTATGATTAATATTAATATGTTATAAGTTCTAATATATTAATATGGAATCATATTATTTAATTAGTATTGATCAAGAATTAATTCATAATTAATTAAGTGATCAAAAGGAACTAATTAAATATGGACTCTTATATATATGGAATGGGCCAAGTTCATTTAGGTTGGGCTAAGCTTTCATGGATAGTCCATGGAGTGTTTAACCCATGGATCCTAGGAAATGAAAGGTCATGGGTATTAGGGTTTAACCCTAATCCTCCATACTATATAAAGATGTCTTTGGTTGGTGAAATTGGCACTAGTGTGGATACACTAAAGAAGGGCTAGCCAATTTCACTAGAGAGAACCAAGTAATCATATTCTCTAAAGTATTCCAAGGTGTCTTGGTGATTTGTGATTCCACTTGAGGCTTCCACACTATTGGGGCTAAGCTCTTAAAGCTTGAAGACATCAAGCTACATCAAGAGGTATGTATTCTATCTTGTTACATTCATAGTTTTTGTATGCTAGATTAGGATAATACCTTGGGTGTTCTTATTTGCATGTATAATAGAGAAAACATAGATCCAAGGTATTTAGGGTTGCATGTACACTTAGGAAGTGTTAGAATGCTCAAAACCCAACATATGGAAGTGTGGAAATGCACAAGAGGATTCTTGTGGTATGGTTTCCTTGTGATAAGATAAAGCGTATGCTTTCTTTGGATATAGCCAGGTCAAGTGTTAGCTGATGGTTTCAGGTGATTAGGGAAGTGAATCGGGAATGACAACTTATGTTATCTCTGATGTATCCTGACTATAAGAATGATACCTTTTGTATTTATGAATGATTCTCACGATGAATTGACGATTAGAGAGTTCTTGAGGTCTCCATCTGAGATTCGTAATATCTTTATGTTTGCTTGGTCTTTATCTAGATGATCATCTTGTGTAGTGTTGTATATTCCAAGTGTCAGGGATGCTATGTATCTGGGTGAGCCAGTTTGAGTTTTGATATGTTTTCAATGTCAGTTGGTGGTAGCTTGAACCTTAACTGAGCGAGAGTGGGATATTCGACTTAGAGAATCATCGATTTGTTTGAGTTATGGTTTCAGAAGAATGAGTCATAGGGATTTGCGATTCAGGTATGCGAAACATTTGTTAAAGATTTGGTTAAGAAGGGGGTGCAATGCAAGATGCCATCAGATATATGTGTTCAGGAATACAAGAGTCGTCCTTAAGGCAAGAAGTTGTTGGACAAGGAACTCTTTGTAGCCAATGATTCTTTTAGGGAATGTCGATGAATAGGTCAAGAGGCGCTTGGGTCCCTCATATTGAGTATCGATTGTAGAGGGATTTGTCAACTTTTTGTATAGATTGTTATCTATAGGTTTGTATGGGCAGTTGTTGATCGGTCAATCAGTTCAGAGTTTGTTATGTTTAGTCCATCATGGGCTTTCTCCAGTAGAGTATTAGATCAATGGATTAGTTGTCAATGCACTCTCAATCATTGGCATTTTTGTCATCATCAGTAGTAGGGGTTCTTCGAAAGCTTCGAGTTGTATCACTTGGAGTTCAATGGATGCATCGACCTATTTCCAAAATATGTACATGGTACATTTTGGCACTTTTATATGGGTACCCTCAATGGTTTGTTGTGAAACTATTGTTCATAGCAGGTTCGAGTTTGGATGATGTCCTTGGTTATTGGAAGTTTGGATGTTAAGACAATATTGTTTAGTTTTTTTAGGCGTGGCTTGGGATCTGTGTATAATCCATTTTTGGCATGTCGCGTCGGTAGGTTTGGTATTTGGATCAACCCAATTAGGGTTTTCCAGCATTTTTGATAGTTTTAAAATTTTTATCGAGTTAGAAACGTATTGGTAGGATCTATTCGATTTCAATCATGGTGTGGGAACTTTCTTTCAGCCATTCATGAGGATATTTCTGTTAGTAGTTGAGATTCGTCATTTTGGATAGATCTACTGGTACCAAACCCTATGGGTAAGGTTGTGAGGAAGGAGTAGATTTTGGGTTGGTTATGTGTTTCCCTTGGGGATATATGTAGGCTTAGTAAGATAACATGAAAACACTTGGCTCGAGTCATTGGTGAAGGGTTTAGAGCACTATAACATCCCTATGGTACACATACAACACTAATGCTTTAGATCTAAGTTTTCTCTAGTTATACATGCAAATTCCAAAGCATGAAGCCTATCTAGCATACAACTTGATATGAATCATAAAAAACTAGTTAGATGATTACCTCTTAATGTAGCCTGTATTACTTGGCCTTTAAGAGCTTAGCACCTCAAGCGTGCTGCCTCAAATGCTTCACAAAACACCACCAACAATTTGAGAACTTGAGAGAGAGGTTAGGAACACCCTAAAATTGGTTATATTCTTGTTATATCACTTATGTATCCGATTTTGGGTCTAAGGGGTTACATATATAGTGTTAGAATTCCAAGAGTCATATGTAACCCTAATTCTTACACTTAGGCTTATGATCCATAACTCATATGGAATAACTCTTCATGGACTCTCACATAAACTTATTCCATCATGGATCAATAGCCCAAACCATATCTATCACTAATTTACATAATCAGTCCCCGTTAATTTAATTAGTCTCTTTTGATCACTAAATTAATTCCAAATTAATTCTTTATCAATACTAATCAAATAATATGATTTCTCAATTAATATATTATACTTATAATATATTAGTAAATCATAAATAACCTCTTTCTCAAATATCCATCCTATCAGATTGTTCTGGTGAATGCAACCCAAATGGACCATGCTACTATTGGTTCAAGTACATACCAATTATAGTTATGGGTTTAGACACCCAATCCAACAATTGGAATGGTACTTAATTGGTTTGTAGCCCTTAAATTGGAACAAAAGTGCAACCACCTATCTCATGCTATAGTTGTATGCAACCATGTTTTCGCTTTATTTTGTCTTGGTAGCAGCCTGCACTGTTAAAGGAATTGTGTGTGATATAAGGGTATGGCTTGTATTGTGTTCGGTTGGCATTGAGAGGGATGCTGATTGGGTTCCTTCAAATTGTTGGATTGATGGTTAGGTATATTTATGCCCCTGTGCTGCCAGTCATGAGTCTTCAGGCAAATGATGGGGTGACAGCAAGAGTGGCATAATACCGTGAACTTATCGTTTAATGTTTAGAAGGTGTCACGATATATCATGAACCAGTGGCCATATGATTCATATGGGAGATCTGGTAGTCATTCTATTGATACTCTTCAGTCTTGGATCGTTATTTTTCTTGTCATGTTTGGGTGTTAGTGCATTGTGAGAGTTGGGAGACTAAGTGACCAGCTGGTTTGGATCATGTGGGAAGAAAGCTTTTTGGGAAGTAATAGTTTTGCATCAAAAGTATCTTGCGAAGTGTTTGCCTTAAGAACCTTGTTTATTTGTGGGCTGTTTATTAGGAGTTCGGTTACCAATGTTGGGTATCGGTTATGGAATCTTGAGTTATGAAGTTCGTTGTGAATGTCTCGAGTGATTTGTCAGGTGGAGGTAGACCTGAGCTGATAAGGGATTCGGGTGCAACGTGAAATTCTTGAATGGGTCATCATTATGCTCGTGGGGGGCAATAGGTTGGTAATGACTAGTCAGGAAGTCAAGTGTTTATTTAAGTTTTTTAGGCACAATTTTCGGATTTGGGATTGGGCGAAATTCGCGATTGGTATATTTTGAGTATTCTCTCTGCATGTTTTGGTGGTGTTCCTAGTCAGATACTAGGGGTAGGTATAGCAAGTGGATGATCATCAGTAATAGAGTATGGTTTCTGAAGTTTAGAACTGATGGGTTCCCGGTTCTGGAAAGTATATTGAAGGAGTTGGTCTGCAGTTGGAGTTTTGAGTGTTCCCAGTTGCACGGTTCTCACTAGAAGTTGGGTCTTACAGTTAGGGAGAGAAATATAGTCATTGCAATTCAGTACTCTAAAGTTATTGGGTTGTTTGTCGATAGTTGTGGGTTTCCAAGCGGTCTATCGATTTTTCTTTATAAGATGCCATGATTTCGAACTTGTTAAAGGGGTGTTTGTGGAATATGTTGACATTGTTCATGTTCCACTACAACGGTTATTTAGCTGAGACTCGTGTTGGGAGTCGCCTTTGTTTTCAAGTGGAGGGTTCAACAACAATGAATGCTTAGAGGTTTGGTTTTCTAATGGTATCAGCAAGGTATCGAGTTATGTGATTGAGCCACTAACCCAAGAAGTGTTTGATATCTCTCATGGATATATTTTGAAGATAGTACTCAAAATGAGCCTTGTTTGTGAGCGTTTGAAGGAAAAGTTGGACATGTACACATTGGAATCCAAAGTTGAAGAGATTGTGAACACTTTGGAATTTTGAAAGTCAACAAAGAAAGATGTATCTCAAGTTGCCTTGCCACATTCATCGAACAAGAAACCCCTTTCCATTATCCACCCACGCGCACTTGAATTGAAAGTCTTACCTAGCCACTTGAAGTCTTCTTATCTAGGTAAAGACGAGACTGTTTCGGTGATCATTTCCTCTCAATTGAAAGATTTTGAAGAAGACCAATTGATTAAAGTCTTGGAAGATCACAAAGAGGCTATGGGTAGACAATAGAGAACATAAAGGGAATAAGTGTTGAGTCAAGAAACATTGAATCTGATGATGTGGCATTTCTTATTTAGAAGAGCTGGGAGAAATAGATAGAGAAGTTGATTTGTCTATATCGAAGGTGAAGAAACTTTGATATATCTATCTATTTTAGTGTGAACATTGAAGTTGTACTTTAGGCATTAGTCACTATGTATTTTGAGTATGCTAAGGGAGCTACTATAAATAGTGTTTTAGCCTTAAGTGTTAGAAAGAGAGAGTTCTTACATTTCCATATTTGTACTATTGAGATTACCTTCCAGACTGATTGAGCTGAAACATAATTATTTACACCTTGTGTTGATTTTCTTATCGTTTGACTCATGTTCATTGTTCTTAATTCCTCAATGTCATTTCCATGGGATCCTACAACAAGCCCTAATTGATAAGTTATTAAACAAACTTGAAGATCGATTAGATCTTTGTAACAGGTATTACGATGAACACAAAACAGTAAATAAGACAAGTATGGATCAAAATATGTCGAATGATTAGATCGAATAATCCTCAGCAGAGCTCGACTAAGAACTTCCGCTGTAGAGGATTTAGGGTTACAAGAACGATAATTAAAACTTCTCTGATCAATCTATTCTATCGTCACTCTCGTTAACCAAAGATGCATGCAAGCACCTATATTTATATACAACCTTACTAAACTCACGGATGGACAGGCCCATACCGGAGATACAAAAATGGACTAGCTAACGAGCCCAATAGACGCAACACATAATACAAAACACGACCCAACAATCTCCCCCTTTGCGTCAAATTGGAGCGAGACTACTTCTTCTTCGGGCCAGCAGCGGGTGTCTTCTTTACAGTATCAAACAAACATGTGATAAGAGCGAGAATAGTCTGTCTGAACCGAATGTACCATTGTATCATGTCATCGAAGTACTTGACATCATCCACTGAGTTTTGCTTGCATCTGTGGATGATCCCCAAAACATGCTCTAAGCAGGCAGTGGTGTAAAGGTGTTTGTCAGCGAAGGCGAAAAGACATTTTTGTCCTTCGTTTCTGGTGAACATGACTGAATTCCTTCTTGAGTCAATTTTGCCCATCTGCATTTGGTTTAGATCACTGGCAGAGCCAACAGGAGATATTGTTGGTTTCTTCTTAAATACGCATGCTATCTCCTGATCCATCAGCGCAACTTCCATGATGTAGCACACCAGCATCCTCTTGAGATGGTCGATGATCGGACCATATTCAGCTTCGTTGGTTAGAAGGATGTTGTGCAAGATTATCCAATCATGGGGATTGAGGTTCGGAAGATCTGCAAGGGAAATGGCATGTTCAGTTTTGGCAGATCCCCGAAGTACCTTGAACCTAATGTTAATGAAGTTCCCTTCAGTATATGGCTTCAAGACCCGAACGTTGATAATCTTCTGAGCGCTCCAAGTCTGATACTGAGGTTGAGCAGCCTTCAGATAGAAATTGATTAAGTCCCGATCAACCTGTGGATGAGGATGAGGGAACTCTGCAACGTTGGAGAAGGCATGAAAGATGAACACCTTTCGGGTCAGTGGCATGTCAAACTGAGAGTCGATAGTATTGGAACAATCAAAAGAGATTACAGGTTCCAGCCATAAGATACTCGGTGTGTCAATGGCTTCTTTAATCATCCTCTCGAGAGTCTAGGCAGGAAAAAGAGTTTTCCTACTCTCAAGAAGGTCGTGGGCTTCCTTCTGTTTTCGTTCAGCTTCTTCATCCTCTTTTGCCACACGAGCACTGACATCAGCCTCATTGCGTCGACTTCTACGCTTCAACAAGTCGGCAATTGTTTCTTTGTCGTCTTCCTCTTCTTCCTCAGCAATATTTTTGCCTTTGTCTTTCACACCCGAACCGAAGGCTTGGCGTACTGGAGGAGGTTCGGTAGTGTGAGTTGCCTTTGAGGAATGAGGTGGTTGGGATACAGATTCCTTCTCTCCCCCTTGTTTCGGAATGGACACGAAATCAAGTAGCCCTTCGATTTTGCTTAGTAGGGCAAGGGCGAGAGCGAGCTTCTCTGCAAGGGTACGCCTCACAGAATAGTTAAGGATAGGATCATGTGCTTCGAGGATGTTTGAGATGGCAGAGTGGACATCCGAAACACACGTCTTTATCACCTCCCTTTCGGACCGAAGAGAGTCAATCTCCTGTTGAGAGTGGGAGAGTTGAACACTCTTGAACTTTAGAGCAGTCGTCTTTTTGGCAAGAACATCCATAAGAGAGTTCTCAGCAGCCAAATCTTCTTGGAGCTTCGAGAGACGCTCGTCAATGGTTGTGCGAAAGGCTGAGTTATCGTCTGAAAGCAGTTGACGAAAAGAAGCGAATGACTTCAACTCAGTTGAGACAGACGTTGTCAGCTGTTGAACAATTGGTTCCAACGTAGTCTTAGCAACATTTGCACTCTCCTGTAAAGACTGTAACAGGACAGAGGCATCAGAAAATAGTTTATCGACTTTTTCGGTCGCATCCTGACAAGCTTTTGTTGAGGCGTCGATGGCGGAGGTTGCAGAAGCAATGGAATCTTGCTGAGCCTTTGAGAAAGCATCAACAATCTTTTGAACTGCATCTTCAGAAAGGGATGACTGAGAAGTGGAAGAGGAAGCAATGAGTAAATCAACTTTGTCATGGAGCTCCTTGAGATGTCGTTTTGTGACAGGAGCGTCGTCATCGTCATCACTCTGGATTTGAAACGGACTATAGTATACTGAGTCAAACATCATATCTTCCCCGCCAAGGAATGGTTCTTCACCCTCTGAAACATGACCAGGAGAAGGTGGGGGTGGTGAACCTGGTGGAGTAGTAGTATGGGTAGGTTCAGGTTGGGTTGTTTCGGGTATAGGTGTATGTTCGGATGCTTTTGTGGTTTCGGGTGCTGGGGTGGTTTCGGGTGCATCAGTATGAACCCCTGTATCAGATACGTTGGCTCGAACATTTGCAGTGGATGTTGTGGTTGCTTCGGTGAATATTGGTGTTGGTATTGGGATGGAAGTGGGTGGTATTGAAGTAGTGGAAGTTATGGGGGGAATAGAAATAGGAATGGTTTTAGGTGGAGAGTTAATGGAGAAGTAGAGGCATGAACTTCTGGGGTAGGAGATCTGGGTGGAGTGTTGCCTCGTGGAGAATCGTCAGAATCCGAACTCTCACCCTCAGACTCGCTTGAGGAGGAAGCGATGATCAGCTTTTGCTTCGGCTGAGTTTTTCAGCGCTTTTGCTACGGAGATCGAGCAGCCTTGGTTGGTTTCCTCTTCTTTGGAGAAGGGCCTTTAGCCCCTTTCGCGACCTGTTTCCCTTTATCAGCCTTCTTGCCTCTTGGAGCAGGCTTGTCGGCGTCATGAATGGACTTCAACATCTCCGGAGTGAGATCCCTCGGACCAGAACGCTTGAATCCTTTGTACGTCTGGATAATCCGGCTATCAGCAGGAACATCGCCATACATAGTTTCCGAAATTGAACCGTTGAATGGAAACTTTGAAGCGTCCGATACAATGATCTTCGTGGTATGAAAGGTACCAATCAAAGACATTGGAGCACCAGCAACAATGGGAACGTGGTACTTGTCCATCACCCATTTCGTGATCAGAGTCCAGAACCTAGCGTATGAAATTTCAGAATGCCTGGATGTAGAGGAGAGACTCTGGATGAGTTGTTGCCACAGAACAGACCCATAATCCATGTTGATGCCATTGTAGACACCATACATTATGGACAAAAACAACCAACTGGCACCATCAGATCCAACACTTCTTTCAGATAACCCTTTGAATAGAACAGTGAACATCTTGTTCCACTGTGGCAGTAGGCACGACTTCTTGAACTTCGTGACCGTAGTAAGCACCTCCGTATAACCCATGTTGTAAAACATGTTGAACAAATGCCCCATTGGAATCGTTTCAGGGTTAACCCTCGAGGAATCAGGTTCAAACCCTAACAACAAGCAAAATCTTTGCTTTGAAATTGAGGCCTTGTGCTGAAAAATATCAAAGAAGATTTTGTCAACGACCTTGTCGTAGTGAGCAGTCGCAAAGATCTGTGACAAGAACTCCATCGGAACGGATTCAGCTCTTGTAAGTGCAGGAGCAATCGGCGAAAACTTCAAACACTCGATAATGGGGAACATGAAGGCATCGTAAACATGAGGGGATAAATCGATGATTAGGCTTTGTTGTGGGCGAATGGGTAGTATGTGGGATGTTGCGTGAACAGAAGATGAATCTGCCATTGCTTGAAGAAAGTGGAGAAGATGATGAACAATGAAGATTCAGGGATTTCTTGCACTCCGGGAATTTTAATTGCAGTAAAGAGGTAAACGGTGGAGGATGTTGCCTTTTGAACTGTGGAGTAAGGAGAGAGAAAGATCTTCCCAAATCTTCTATCGAAAAACGAAGGGTTTTCCCGGAGCTGACTGATGCGTGACAGTTGGGGTTGCCGATGATCACGCATGAGAGAGAGTGTCAGACCCCTAACAACACGCCTCCCATCAAGCGCCGTTTGGATATGAACCGTTTCAGATTCACACGCGCCCCTTCTGTGCCATTTGGAGATGAGACGGTTCCAATTCGCACGCTTTCCCTTTTGCGCCGTTTGAAATCAAATCGATTAGACTCCCGCCTGAGTCAGCAAGTCTTCATCTTATCCCTTTAAATTGTAACGACATCTTTTGAAAAATACCGCCACGTGGATTAAAATCAACCACAGCCTTTAATCGACTGCCAATCCAAATAAAATGCCTTATAATTAATAGAACCTGAATGTTGAAAAATCAAAGATTTTCGTGATTAGGGTGTAAAAGAAAAGAAATAAAGCAAAATTTTTGGGAAAATATGTGATGTCAATTAAGACACGAAACAAATGATCCCGAACACGAATCTCTTCCTTCAAAGTCAAGAGAGACCTTAAAGTGTTTGTGTGGTTTCCCATTGAATAACGATCAAACACTTATTAAGAAGTGTTGAAAGGCTTCTTTTAACTAGGCTTATTAGGGTGGCTATCGCTTCGATTCAAAATTCCTAGTCTTGATATACGACAGAAATCGAACGAAGTACTTGTGAGACCGATGTAGTCTATTGAACAAGTAGGTTGGAGATAATTTAATTTGGCTAGGACATTTTAAAAAAATCTCAACAAAAATTTAAAACTGGATCCCAAGGGAAGAAATGTTATGGGTGTTAACAATTTCATAGGAATCACACAAAAGAAAATTTTGAGATTTCAAGGAGGTAGGTACGTCAATTCATTAGTGAAAACTAGAGCAAATTAATTGTTCACCGTCAATTCGTATTGGGTATTGAATTTTGGGTTTCACTTAGATCGTAGTGACACGAAACTAAGATCATAAACACAGAAATTGTGTAACCATAAACCTCAGTGGTAATTTCTGAGAGTCTCAAGGGTTACTTTTGTGAAACGAAAGTGATGGAGAAATGCAATTTATATGGTGTAAGAAAACAAAGTACCTCTGCTGTGAAAAATTGGACCAAGCAGAAAACTCTTATCTCATGTGAGAAGAGAGTTAGGTAGCTCATGATTAGAATAAATAAGGAAGCCTAATTGGGAAGACAAGGTTTGTTTATACCAAGTCAGTAAGGCCTATTATTCAGAATCAGGTGAGGCTTTGGACACATACAGCAGCATGCTTCTAGGGACACTTAGCTAATTCAATAATTTCCCCATAAACTAACACACACATAAAATTAAAGCCAAAAAGAAAATAAAGAACAAAATATTTTTGGAGTTTTTGAATTTATAAAAAAAATATTTTTGGAGTTTTTATGAATAAATAAAAGATGAAATAAAAAATAAGACAAAAGAAAAAAAATTACAGAGGGAAAAAAAATTTGGAACCGAACCCGAGCGTTCGGTTTATTTCGGTTGTGAAAAACTTTTGAACCGAACCCGAGCGTTCGGTCTATTTCGGGTAAGAAAAATTTTGGAACCGAACCCGAACGTTCGGTATATTTCGGTTGTCAAAGAAAATAGGTTTTAAAAAGAGAATAACTTTGATAATAAAATAAATGCAATTGGAGCAATTATACATAAGATCTACAACCAAGAAAACTACCTTTGATTGATGAGCGAAAAGCAGATTATTCAACCAAACCCAAGCGTTCGGTTCATTTCGGTACATTAGTACAAGACCCGAACCCGAACGTTCGGTCTATTTCGCTTCTTACTTTTGAGTTTGAGAGGTAATGTTTGGTACTGACTCCGATTCCATCATACCTAGCCCTTGTAGAATTTTGTTGAATGATGCTTCAGGAAGAGCTTTGGTGAAGATGTCAGCCAGTTGATCAGTGGTTCGAACAAAATGAATTTCGACATTCCCATCTTCCACATGATCTTTAATGAAGTGATACCTCAGTGCTATGTGCTTAGTCTTCGAGTGTTGCACTGGGTTATGACAGATCCTAATTGAACTTTCTGAGTCGCAATATAGTGGGACCTTTTTCATATTGAGTCCATAATCCCGGAGTTGACTTTGGATCCAAATCACTTGAGAGGTACAGGAGGCAGCTGCGATATATTCTGCTTCCGCGGTAGACAGAGATACACATGTCTGTTTCTTTGATTGCCAATAAACCAACTTCCCGTCTAGGAATTGGCAGCCTCCCGTGGTGCTTTTCCTGTCTAGTCCACAACCTCCAAGGTCTGCGTCTGAGTAGGCTTGAACGAAGAAGCCTGAGTTGGATGGATGTCATAGGCCTAAAGAGGTAGTTCGCTTGAGATAACGAAGTATGTTCTTCACGGCAAGCATATGAGGTTCACGTGGATTCGCCTGAAATCTAGCACAGTAACAAACAGAGAACATGATATCAGGCCTGCTAGCAGTGATCTACATTAGTGAACCGATCATCTGGCGATATAGCGTAATATCAACTGCTGGCTTATCCAATGATGGAGTAAGCTTAGTGCCGAACGCCATTGGAACTTTAACCTTTGAATCTCCCATCATGCCAAATTTTGCAAGGAGAGTCTTCGTGTAAGCTTCCTGATTAATAAAGATGCCTTCAGGTCCCTGTCTAATGTTTAAACCAAGGAAAAAGTTAATTAGCTCATTTCAAATTTAGTCTCCATCAGCTTTCTGAATTCAGCTGTTAAGCCAGGATTCGTTGAGCTGAAGATGATATCATCGACATAAATTTGAACAATCATAAGGTGGTTACCTTCCTTCTTACGAAAGAAGGTTGGGTCAACCGAACCTTGTTTGAATTTTGACATCTTTAAAAATTTGGTTAACGTTTCATACCAGGCCCTCGGAGCTTGTTTCAGTCCATATACGGCTTTGTCCAAAATGTAACAGTGATTGGGGTACCTTTCATTGACGAATCCAGGAGGTTGCTCCACGTACACCGTTTCTTCAAGTTCTCCATTTAGAAATCCGCACTTGACATCCATTTGGTAGACCTCAAAGTTTTTGTGTGCAGCATAGGCAAGAAATATTCTAACGGATTCCAGCCTAGCTACAGGAGCGAAAGTTTCTTCATAGTCGATTCCTTCCTCCTGACAGTATCCTTTCACTACCAGACGGGCTTTCTTTCGTATCACGTTGCCTTCCTTGTCCATCTTATTTCTGAAGACCCATTTGAGACCAACAACTGAGGCATCTGGAGGAGTTGGAATTAGACGCCAAACTTTATTCCTTTCGAATTCATTCAGTTCATCTTGCATAGCTTGAACCCAATCGGAGTGATCAAGAGCAGTGTTAACTGTCTTTGGTTCAACTTTTGAGACGAATGAGTTAAACATACAAAATTCTACTTTTGAAAATAAGGAAGTTTGTTTTGCCTTTAGTTGTGATCGGGTCAGGACCTTTTCAGAGACATTACCGACAACCTGAGAAACAGGATGATCTCTGGTCCATTTGACAAGAGGATGGTAATTTGGATCATAAGATGGATCCAATTCAGCGTTTACCATCTCTTCTAGTTTAGATTGACTGTCATCGTCATAAAGCATATCAACATTCTCCCCCTCAACAGATAAGCTTTCAGATATGTCTGGAGTTTCTTGAGCTACAGGGGTTTTGGGCGGTATCAAGCTTTCGGGTGTTGACGCACCTTCGGTTGATGTAGCACTTTCGGGTGTTGTAGCACCTTCGGGTGTTGTAGCACTTTCGGGTATTGTAGCACCTTCGGGTACTGCTGATCGTTCGGGAGTAGCTTGAGAACTGTCCTCCCCTCAGCATGTGAACTCTTCTGTAATGAAGAAGATGGATCCTCCCCCTCGATTGAAGCATTGTGCTGTAGAGGTTCATTGGAACAAGATCCTCCTTCATTCATTTGTTTGGCAGCATCTTCGATGAGTTGCTTCAAATGATCTACTTTATTGTCTGCTGCACTGACTTCCGAGAGAGTAGCCTTTTCTGGTTCATCAAATAACTCGACAAACTTCTCAAATAGATTTGCGATCGAGGCTGTGACTTGGCCTGTTTGAGGAAAGATTTCTCCAACTGCGTCTTTGTTGGCTTTTAGCTTTTTAACATAGCTATCATCAAAAGTCACGTAAGAAGTCTCTTCTATTTTTCTTGATCGCTTGTTTAATACCCTGTACGCTTTAGAAGTGAGAGAATAGCCCAGAAATATCCCTTCATCGGCTTTGACATCAAACTTGTTACGGTGTTCTTTAGAATTGAAGATGAAACACCGTGAGCCGAACACATGGAAAGATTTGACATTTGGCTTTCTGTTGTTGATGATCTCATAAGGAGTGAGAGTGAATCTCTTATTGAGATATGACCTGTTCTGCGTAAAACAAGCTGCAGCAATAGCATCAGCCCAAAAATATAAAGGTAAAGAAGCAAAACTTAGCATGGTTCGGGCCGCCTCACACAAAGATCGGTTTCGTCTTTCGACAATCCCGTTTTTTTGAGGGGTGTAGGGAGCTGAGAAGTTGTGACTGATTCCTTTGTTGGCCAAGAATTCTTCGAATTCTTTATTTTTGAACTCCAGTCCATTGTCGCTCCTGATGTTGCAAACGACTTTCTTCAGCTGTACTTCAACCTGATTGATGAACACCTTTAGCTTGAGAGTCGATTCAGATTTATGCTTTAGAAAGAACACCCATGTAAAACGTGAGAAATCATCAACGATGACAAGAATATACTTCCTACCGCCGATGCTTTCGATAGATGATGGACCACACAAGTCAATGTGAATTAATTCTAATGGTTCAACAACTTTAGTGTTTACAATCGATGGGTGACTTTGACGACTCTGCTTCCCCATTTCACACGCAGCACATAAATGTTCTCAATCGAATTTGAGCAATGGAAGACCTCGAACATGACCTCCAGTGACAAGTTTGTTGATGTCCTTAAAGTTGAGATGAGAGAGCCTTCGGTGCCACAGCCAGCTTTCGTCAGATTGTGCTTTGGATAATAGGCAGATAGCTGGTTCCCTTTGATGGGTTTGAGGTTCAGGGCGCTCCGATTTGAGAATTACTCTTTTCGTTTTCTTTTCAATTATTTCCGAACCCTCATCATCAAATGAGACCTTGAGACCGGTACCTCCAACAAGCTGAGATACACTGATGAGGTTGTGCTGTAGTCCTTCAACGTATGCAACCTTCCTAATCGTAAAATCACCATTTGTAATCATTCCATAGCCTTTTATGGTGCCGAAGGAGTTGTTCCCGAACTTGACATTTCCACCGTTTGAAAGAGACCTAAACTCCCTCAGCTCTTCCTTCCTTCTTGTCATGTGACGCGACCAGCCACTGTCAATGTACCATTCTTCGTCAAACTGCTCGTCACTGATAACCTGCAAAAATCAAGCAAATTTAGGAATCCAAAGTTTCTTGGGTCCACGTGATCCTTTCACAGGAACAGGAATAGTAATAGAGATGTCAACAAGATATGTTCTTTTTATTAACGTTGTTTCATCTTTCTTTTTAATGGTGAAAACCTTAATTTTATTGGGAATTGTTTCTTTCGGTTTGGATTCTGGTTTAGGTATTTGGACTCTGGGATTATTTTGATTTTTTTCAACTGATGAAAACTTTGATTTTCCTTTCATATCTGTTGATGATTTAGGTTTTTGAGTGCGAAACGAGTTGAATTTAGAAAGAGGTTGAGAGGAATTAGAAGAATTAGAAGAAGAAGAACAAGAGAAGTTAGACTGAGATGATTTCTTGGCTTGAGATTCTAAGTGACCCTTTTGTTTTTGATCATTAGTGGGACCGAACCTAGATCTTTGGTCTCTTTTGCTCTCGGAACCGAACCTCTGCTTTCGGTAGATAGTGTTTTCTGAACCGAACCTTTGCTTTCGGTTGTCAAATTTTTCAGAACCGAACGTATCCTTTCGGTTGTTTTGACCTTCATAACCGAACCTCTCTCTTCGGTTGTTATGACTTTCTTGTGACCTAACAGTGTTTTTCTCTAACTTTAAATTTCTGTCATGACAAGAGAAATGGGCATTTTGAGATTGCCAGAACTGTTTTCTTTCAGAGAGATTCTTCTTGTATCTCTGATTCCTTTGTTGTTTTTGATTTCTCACCTGCTTCGGTTGGCGATGGATATTCGCTTTTTGTTTTTGCCTTCTGTCAGCAGGTTCACTTTGAACTGATGATGTGTCGCTTGAAGGAGTGACTTCTTTTGCAGAAACTCCTTTTTCTTCAGGAACATCTTTTGTACCACTAGTACTTGGCACGTCAAAGCTATCAGGTTTGTTCAAAGGTTCTGGCACATATCTGCCTTTAGTTTTCCATGAAGTCCTTTCTGACAGACCAACTGTTCCGTCAGCATTGTCGATAGGAGCAGACCAGAAGAACTCATCGCAACCATCAGCATTATCTTCGTTTACTATAGCTGTGAGTTTGGCTGTTTGATGTTCTGTTACGCCTGTGACTTTATACACCTGATTTGGAGTTGTTCTTACCTTTTGGTATACAACAACATTTTCTTCAAGGATCGGGGACTTTTGTTGGGACAGATGAGCAAACTCCACAGAATTTTCTGAAATAAGATTTTTGTGGTTTTTGGGTTCGCTCTTGACAAACTCTGAACAGTCAACTGTGTCTTCAACAGAAATTTCACTCATATCATCGTCCTCATTGAGCTCAGATGCATTTTCAACATCAATTTTATTTTCTGAGCTCAGGTTGGCATTCAATGAGTCAAACTTTTGTATGGTTTCGGTTCTTAGTTTAAGTTTATCATTTTCATCCAAAAGATTTTTCAGCATGTCTTTATGGTTCTTGGACTTTATGAAAGATTCAATTTTGTCTAGACCATACATATATGTTGGATTAACATCCTCAGACGAAACAACACTTTCACAGTTATATGCTTCAGCGTCAATTTCATCCTCCTTAAACTCAAGGAAGGGCAAAATCATGCGATGAATTTTCTGCCCTATTTCACAGTTTAAATGAAGTCGAGTGATATTAGTGTAAAGACGCTTAGCAATTAAACAAAAGACATTTCTCTGTTTTAAAAGTTTTAAATTGTCTCTTTGTAAATAGATGTTTTCATCCTTGGATTTGATTAACTCCGACTCCTTTAGCTCGATCCACATCCTCCGTTCCTCACTCTTTGAAGATACCCTGCTTATTTGGTCAGTTAGGTTAGAATTGGTGACTCGTGTTTGAGTTAAACTGCTGTCTAGATGAGAGATTCTTGAATTAACATTTTTTAATTCCTTTTCATATGAACTTTGTGGGACTTTGAATGAAACAAAAACTGATTGTACCTTCTTGATTAATTCATCAAGCTCGTTAAACTGCACGCTGAGAGGTTTTGCTGTGAAGCACAAGTCCTCTCGCTCCTTTGTGTCTTCATTCCCACCATTTGTGTTGTATCCCCTCATCTGAGACACGTCTGACACCATTAAACACTTTCCACCGCTCCCTTCACCTTTTGCAACATAGGCCTTTCCATGAGATGGCTTCCTGATTTCATCGTCCTCAGAATCGGTTGACCAGACCTCCACGCCACCGAACTCATCATCCGCTACCGAACCCTGCATAATTAAAGCATTCATAGAGGGGTTAGCAGTGGATTTCTTTCTTTTGATCTCTTCCAGCTTTTTCAACAGCATAGTTTCTTCGTCTCCTCATCCTTTTCTGCCATTTTCTTGAGAACACAATCTTTGGCATAGTGGTTCTTTCCTCCACAATAATAGCAGCTCACACCCGAATCTCCTTCAGCTTTCAGTTCCTTCTTTGGTTCTTCTGCCTTCGGTTCTTCCCTAACCTTTTCAGAACTGTAACTTCCCTGCCAATTTCGGTTCTTATTTGTAGGGAACCTTTTCTTGATGAACCTCTTTGGGTTTGACACCATCATTGCATAGTCTTCAGAGGTAAGGTCATAGTCCTCTAGGTTGAGATCTTCATCTTCCATCACAGCTTTGCTTTTGGACAGAAGGGCCAATGATCCCAAGCTTGAAACCACATTTTTCTCCTGTTACACAATCTTTTCTTGGGATTTCAAAATCCCTACCAGTTTCGCCAAAGAGTAAGATTTGAATTGCTCATGCGCTTTAACAGTGGACACAACCGCTCTCCACTCAGATCTGAGACCGTTTAAAAATGTAACCTATTGTTCAATCAACTTCCTTTCAACATCATGTTTAATCATCTTACTAAGAAGATGATTGAAGCGATCGAACGTCTGAGTTACAGTTTCTTCAATCTCTGCTTGAATTCACCAAATTCGGACAAAAGCAAGGTTTGAATGGAATGCTCGAGATCTTCGTCCATAGAATATAACTCTCGCAGCCTATCCCATATTTCTTTGGCAGTGCTGCATGAACTCACCAGCCTGAAAGTGTTAGATTGAAGAGCGAATCTGATTAGTCTCAATGCTTTAATATTGCACTGAAATTTATCTTTTTCGTCTTGAGCAATATCTTTAACATCTTTCAAAAGATCATTATACTCCTTCTGAGTTTTAATAATTCTTGAAGTTGCTGAATGACCGAATGGTCCAGATACAAAAATGGACTAGCTAACGAGTCCAATAGACGCAACACTTAATACAAAACACGACCCAACACTAATATATGCACGTACAAAATTCTTATGGAAGACGATTGCAAACCTAAGATAGAGGCTTAAAGAAGATTGAATCCTCTAATGACAATAATGGTCAAGAAGAAGATAATCAAAAGGTTCAAAAGGTACAAAGAGAAAACAATGGCATTTCATGACAAGCACATAACTCAAAAGCACTTTGTTTCGATTTAAAAGGTTCTTCTTTATCATAAACGCTTAAATCTATTCCCAGGAAAATTGCGCTCTCGATGGCATGAACCTTTTATAGTTGTAAAAGTATTTGATCATGGTGCAGTTGAAATCAAGAGTTTGGACACATATCAAATCTTCAAAGTGAATGGACACCTTTTGAAACCATTTTATGAGGGATTTAACATGGGGAAACTCGTCAATGTAACATTGGAAACCCCGGTTTATCAAGACTAAAAGAAGCGGGATGTGACATCCCCATTTTCACGGTCATAAAGACCTTTTTCTTTATCCTTATTTTAAAACAGAGTATTATTTATTTATATTGTGGAATTTTTTCTGATAAAAGTATTTCCAAAGAAATGATTTTTTATTGATTATTAAAAACTTGGGATGTCATAACTGATACAAGAAACATAAGCATAAACATAGTCACTATTGGCCTTACAACATCTAATTGCCAAATATTTCCTCGAGACTCTCCTAAGATTCAAACATCATATTCCTTCGTACTACTACATGTGATACAAAGAAAACTGAGTGGGTTAGTTTAGGAAACCTGATGAGTATATAGGGTTTTCAACCCACAATATTATAATCTTTAATTATATATTTTTCAGCAAACAAATAACACAGTTAGCCATTCTTGTTATCATCACTTCATAATCCTTAAATAATGATCTTGAGGTGTCTCTGCTAAAGGATCTTTTATCAGCAGCGATCATCATCTATTCTTCTTTAAACATCTAGGCACAGCAGTACAATAGTACTTTAGCCACAACACAGCAGTAGGATAGTACTTTGAGTAAACACAAAAGTACGATAGTACTTTGGTCATAACACAACAGTTCACAACTTATTATTTCGCACAACCTTTTACTAACTAATATTTTCCTAGATGACTAGGCATAGCAGTATAATAATACTTTAGGTGAGCACAATAGTACGATAGTACTTTGGTCATAGCACAACAGGTCACAATTTATTATTTTGCACATCCATTTACTAACCTATCACAACCTCTCATCTATTATTCCACACAACCCTTCACTACCCAATCACATTTTAAGTATGATTAATATACATCTTAATGAAGTAATAGACATATCATGTTACATAGATATATTAAGCACAAATAAATATCATACATAACATTTAAGCATTTAGAATACGTGTATTTATGTGTAAGTTGGAGGTAACTATGCACTCACCTATTAAACGTGGATGAATGGTGATTTCGGAAACGCTCTGCCTAACACTTTGGCTTTCATTTGATGTGACCTAGGTACAAATGTCACTAATATGGATGGAAATGGGGCGGGTTCAGGGTGGGGTTGACCATCCTGTCACCATCCCCGAGTGTCTAACCTCGTCCTTATACCCGACGGATGCGGGGAATCAAATCCCCTCCCCTTTGTATTTTGGGCTTTTCCCCAGCCCATCCCCGGCCCATCCCGAACCCATCCCCAAACTTGCAACATAATAAACTCAACTTACAAAAAAACCAAGTTTAATAAGTGATCAAAACCATATGCCATAATCAGATTCTGTTTACATCAATCATAAATTTTAACAAACATCAAAACAAAAAGTGATGATTGATGAACTCTTGAATTGGGAACATAATTTGGTATGTGGACTATATCTCTGATGGTCAAATATAGATCAATTCATCTTAGTGGACTTAATTCAAATTCAATAAATGATCGTTATACTAATACTATATATATATATATATATATATATATATATATATATATATATATATATATATATAGTCATCAAAGCGGGGCGGGCCAGGGCGGGGAGTGTTATACCCGGCCCCAACCCCATCCCTGGTTTTAGCATAATGGGGATCCCCAGCCCCGTAACCGGTACCCATTTTGGCAGGGAATACCCGTCCTCTATTAGGGCGGGTCAACCGGGTTTCCCATCAGGTCGGGTGAAATTTCCATCCCTAGTCATTAAGTCTTAGTATTATATTCATTGTGACTAATAATAGTCTAGTTTCCTCAATACTCCTAATGTCTACTGATCTATAGTTGATAAGGAGAAACTAGGTAAGATCATATCCAAGGTTCTAAATAATGTAAGGCGTGACTTGGCAGCAAGATAAAAGTTAAGCCATGACAAGCCTTGGCGAGCCATGGCGTTTTTCAAGGCGTGACTATATTATATACATTAAGAGATATAAATCATATAATTATTGAATTTTATCAAATATATAAAGTTTTTAGAAGTGTTATATTAATATCTAATAGAAAAAAGTTAACAAAAACTCATTTATTTTGGGCACGATAAAAAAACAAAACAAAAAAAACAAAAAAACCCGCGCCTTGAAAAAAACTCGCGCCATAACGCGATAAGGCGCGCCTTGACACGTTATTTGGGTGCCACGCTTCACAAACCCTCCTTGGATGTTTTCGTAACGGCTACACCACGCCTCATGCCATGGCACGCCTTGAGGCGCGCCATGACGCGCTTTTTAGAACCATGATCATATAAGAGGTATGGTTAGTTTGGTATACAGAGTATACTGTTTGGGAATCCCACTTTAAGCACCTCACTAAATGTAGCCTAGACATCACCCCTGTAAGTAGATCAATCATGACATGGAGTCACTGATAAATCTTATTTATAGATTCATAATAAAAACTATGAATATAAATACAAGTTACACTTGAATTAAAGTGTAGTATTACTTAATAGCTATTAAGTATAGATATAAGTATCAATCTAAGTGATTATATAATGTAGTTTTTGATCTTTCTACATGAATGATTTTAAAGGATATGAATTAGATATTATTTTCTTCGTTTTGACTTACAGAAGTTTTATCGAAATTGGGAAATTGTGTCAGCAGAACTCCGACCTAAGAGCTTCTACTAGTCGATCCTAGATACCCATAGCTTTGCTAAACTAAAATACTCCGAAATCCAGAAGAAAAACCCCAAAACCAAGTTTAGAGGTTGAGAGGAAGTTGAGAAAGGTGTGGAGACGAATGAGGGGTTGTTGACCCTTTTATATGCGGATTTTTGATATGCGCATCGTGACTATAAAGTTGTGCGTCGTGCACTTAGGCTGATGTTTCTCCAATAATTTTCGTGTAAGCTTCAATGTGGTGCGTGTTTCCACCTTCTGGAAGCGTGTGTCATGCAAAATGCATATTTTGTAAATTCCGTACCTTTTTCATACGAGCTCCGTTTCGACGTTTTTTATATCCACGCATAGCTATCGACGAGATCTACAACTTTCATTTAGACTCCGTCATCTAGGTCTCATTTATTTTTAAAGTTATATTTTTATAGGATTAGACTATTAAAGTCTGTATAAAAATCATAACTCTTCCATTTGACATATGTTCTTATCTATCTTTAAATCGATGAAACTGTATCTATGAGATCTTCAACTTTCATTTATATTGTTTCGGCTAACAATCAAGTGATTTCTATTTCGGTTTCTATGTCTCGCACTGTTGCGCTGAAACTTCGAAAAATCAAAACTTCCTCATATGAAGTAAGATTTGAACATTCTTTATATTCACACTCTTAGTTTAACGACTATTATGCCTTTAGTTTAGATTATTTTCCCTAAATAATCTTCTATTGAAAACATCTATTTATTGTTGTGACAAAAAATTATCCTATTATTCATTAATCGTCTAGCCTTATCTTGTGGGTGTTACAATTATCTCTCATTTAGGATGATTACGTCCCAGAATCATCAACAAAATAGGGTTGGATGATGATCCCATGTCACCTTACCATCCTAGGTAATAATTGTAACTCCTTTGCCTTCAAACTCTTGGACTCCTTAGCTACTGGCGGTGTTCAACCTTGCACCCGCTCTTCATTCCTTGCCGGATCTTCGGTCCCAACCTTCAATTTACAAACTCGATCTTCATCGAAAACTCCTAATCCTTCTAGAATAGACTTAACCCATGATAAGGTCTTTATTCCGGCTAACATACAACCCGAATGGTCAGAACTGGCATATAACTTTTGGGATTGATAAGGAGGATTATGCTTCTAAACTAAAACCTTATCTATCATAATAAACTTGCATACCCTGAATGATAGTTGGGTGTATAGATTGTTATGGTAAGAACACAAAGTTGATTAGGAAAAGGTAATGGAAACTAACACCATAAGCCTCGTATAATGGCGGTGAATGTGGGTTGCACCTGATCTCACATCGGAGGGTTCCACCTTCACTCCCATGATAAGGTCTCAAATGATAGAGAATGTTTCAGTTTAGATGCATAATCCTCCTTATAATGGTGTGCGACAATGGGTTACACCAGATCCCAAATTGGCTTGGAAGGAGAACGAAACATTTCCTTATAAGGGGTGTGGATACCTTCCTTTTCACAACACGTTTTAAATTCGTGAGGGCAATAGATCCCATAAGAACTATGTAGTTTAGCGTGCCCGAGTGAGAGCAATTTAGGGATGGGTGACCCCCCCTGGGAAGTTTTCATGCTAGGAGCCTAAAGCGGACAATATTGTGATATGTGCCAGAGGGGGATGTTACACGGGACCATGTCTTGGCAAAGACATTAATAAAAATGCATTGTTAAAAATAAACTACGCTTGAAGTTTGGATTTTTGTAGGCTTCAAAATGGTAAAAAAAAATAAAATAAATAAACATTCAAGTGGAATAGCATTGATTTTCGTGAATTTTGGGTGAAAACTGGGATTTATGGAGAGAAAAAATAGCGAAAAATATCACATTTCAGCCATTTGCGCGGCAGCAGTGTCCACCCACGCAAGATTGCACGATCCAGGTCTTGCCTGTTCAAGTTACAGCTAACAATGCCTCAAAATCAGGTTGTTAACTGATGTATGCATGTGGCCGACCCCCTCACCTGCATAAATTTACGTGGCCAGCTCTCCCACCATTGCAACTTTGCATGGCTAAGACCTTCAAGTTTGTGAGGGTACCTATGCAAACTTGCGAGACTTGATCCTCCACCCGCATAATGTTTTACGACTCACACTCTCCACCCATGCATCAGTGTGGCACCTCAATGTTGTATCCTTACTCCTCACCGCGACCTCCACCACCTAGATCTCGATATGATACTTCCTTACTATCATCCTAAGCATTGAGGACAATGCTTAATGTAAGATCACACCTTATGATCTGATGAGTCAAGTACTCTATACGCTGACTTCCAGCGCCAGTGCCAACATCAGCACCAACGCCAATGCCTCAATACCTTATCAGCGTCAACGTGAAGATAGTGATCTTTTGTAATCTTTGTATATTAGATAATTATATGGATTTGTATAGAATAGATAGTAGATCCGATATTTGGGTGATAAGGATTAGTTCTTAGTATATATTAGATACAATCCCTTGATTGAAGGGATATACTACTATAGTTTAGTATATATTCAACATTAGGGTGAAACCCTAATGTTAACATCTTGGTGACTATCTTTGTGACAACTGCTCTCTTGGTGAGAACAACCCTTTTCTTGGTGAAAGATATCTTTGTGATTAGTTAGTGTTCTATACTTTTTCTGTTATTTATATTGATTAGCTATTTTGTTATTGTTTATTATACTTGAAGTGTATCTGATCGATACAAACCTTCAATTAATATCACATTAGGTTTTTGATACACTCAAGTTATCATGTCGACTTCCTATAATCCCAAATCCTTTGGTCTCAACAAAATTCCTCCTTTTGATGAGCACAACTTCGTCATGTGGAAAACTAAGGCCATTGTTGTTCTTGAAACCATGGACTATGAGATGCTTAAAATTATTGAAAAAGGTCCTCACATTCCTATGTATCAACCTATGGTCAACAATGCTCTCGTTGGTCATTTGAAGCAAAAACTAGAGACTAGTTATGACGACGATGACAAGAAATTGATTAGTCTTGATGTGAAATCTAGATTAGTAATAGGAAACTCTCTTCCCTATCACGTGTATCATTTTGTATAGAATTATGATTTGGCTTAAGAGATGATGAATACACTAACATTGGCTTATGAAGGCACTATGGAAGTTCAAGCCACTACCATCAACAACCTCAATCGAGGTGTAACATCCCAATTTTCAGGTATGAATTTAAAAGCTTCTATATGTATTTTCAGGGAAACTCGACGAGTTGGAAGGCTCCAACTCGTCGTGTAGAATGTTTAATGCCCACATATATTTCAATGTCTGCTCAACGAGTTGGAAGGCCCCAACTCGATGAGTTGAAGGTTGGACATGAAAACCCTAATTTTTAAGGTTTGCACCCTATTTAAAGGACTTAAATCTCATTCTTGGCCTCCTTCATCGCCTCCTTGTCTAGAGAAAAACTCTAGTTCATGCTTTTTCTCTTATTGTGTGTGTGAGCTTAAATAGTGAGTTTTGGTGCTCTTTTGGAAGGAACAAGAAGCTTGAAGAAGTTGGCTGAAAGGGGAGGTTGTAGATCTGGTATTTACTCTGTTGTGGCAACCGTTTTGAGGTATAAAGTCTATACCTTGGACTCTTATTTCTTAGATCTCCTTCTGTGAAAAGATATTGTTATTCTTGATCCATATTGGAGTCATTCTTGGAATGATGCATTGTTTGAAGTTGCCACTTCAGATCTGGATGTGTTATGACTCTTTGAGCCTAAAGTTCCACGCTTTATCAATTATTGGCCCTCATTCATTCCCTAAATCCCTTGATAAGCCTTATTTGAGTGATTTAGCCCCTTTGAAGCCATGCATGGACATAAAGTTAGCAACTTTACGTGGTATCTCGGCCCTAGGGGACCAGATGTGTAGTTTGGGGCTTTGGTTTCGCTTAGAAGTGTCTGAATGTATTAAGACTAGAAAACTCGACGAGTTGCTCTGCCAACTAAACGAGTTGGTTCGGGTTTTCCCACTTTCTGGATGTTGAAGAACTCGGCGAGTTGGTGAGGATTTTTCCCGGTTTTTTGAACACTGAAGGAACTCGATGAGTTGCTAGATGCACTTGACGAGTTGGGTTAACAGGGACTATTGACTGTTGACTTTGACCATGGTTGGCCAATATTGACTTTAAGGGGTATTTTGGTAATTCAGGATTTTAATGAAGTAAGTCACATGGTGGTTGTAGGCAATCGAGAATAGAGCTGAGAGTTGGCGTTTGATCTTCTTGATTTATCACTACTTGTGATGTGAGTTTTCCTCACTATACTCAAGGGTCGAAGGCACCAAGGTCAGCCCTTTGGATTGTTATCCTTCTTTATTATTGTTGTGATATGTTAAATCGGTATCCAGGTAGATAAGATGTTTCTATGTGGTTATGATTGGTAAGATCGGTATCCTAGTAGATAGGATGTTGCTATGCTTAGTGATCTGTAGATCGGTTTGATTGCATGTAGACTTTTATGTGATTATCTGATATATGTGCATATGTTTGATCGGTGGTTGAGGCTTTTTTGCTTTGTGCATGAGCCAACAAACCAGGGCATTCCAACCCGATGGTTGTGGGCTTAGAGTATTCCATCCCAAGGATGATTGGACTCATAGTATGTGAGCATTCCAACCCGATGGTTATGGGCCGAGGGTATACCATCCCGAGGATGATTGGACCCATAGCATGTTGGCATTCCAACCCGATGGTTGAGGGCCTAGGGAATCCCAACCTGATGGTTGATTGGGCCCATAGTATGTTGTTATTATATGTGTGTCATTGTTATGAGGGCATTTTGGGGGAACTCACTAAGCTTCGTGCTTATAGTTGTGGATTTTGTTTAAGGTACTTCGGATGATCGCGGGAAGGCGAAGGCTTGATTGTGCACCTCCTCATTTTTCATTTTGTGATTTTTGGGAAAACTCTGATATTGAATTATTCTAAAAATAATTTGTAAATAATGGATGGTTTTGAAATGTTTGAAAAGTTTAAATTTTACATGAACTTTATGGATGTGACAAGTTGGTATCAGAGCCTTTATTTGAGTGAATTGGAGGAACACTCATGTGAATCCAGTCTCAAACTAAGGAAAAAAATTTCAAAATGATTTTCAAATGGTTTTCAAGTAGTAAAAGAGGATGCGATGTGTACGATTAGCCGGAACCAGTAAGTACACCCCAAAATACCATATTATTATTTGATATTGTGATATGTTAGAACAACATGCTAGTGATAGGCTAGGGATCTTCAGGAATGGAATCATAAAATTGCTTGATTATATGATGCCTGATAGCCTAGGGTTTTCCTTATGCATCATAGTTGTACATAACTAAGATCTTATAGCCTAAGAATGTTCGGTTTGGCCTTATTTCCTGTTCTTGTTTGATGAAGGGCTTAGAATAGGATTAGATATTCGAATGTCTATAGGGTCCAACATTATGTATGGCTAGCATATTCGAGTGTTTCAGGATTGGTGGGAGTTTCATGGATGAGTTGTGCGGGGTCAGTCGGCCAGTTGTGAGATGTTTAGCCTTCCTCTAGGAGCGAGGATTGGGCGTTCGCCTATGCTTATGTATATTGTTAGGGCATTGTAATGATCCTTGAGACAAATATGGGTAGGTGTGGAAGGTAGTATGGGTCTGTACTACTGAAAGCAAAGGACCCATACGCGTAGTAAGGAAGTCACAACCCCTAGGGTTTTGTTGGGAGTTGGTTCCCCGTTATTATATGGAATGTCTGATATCTTCCTGGTATATTTTTAGTATGGTCACTATGAGGCGATTTGAAACCAGACCAAGATCAAGAGCTGGCAGTCAGGATAGGCCATAATTGACAGAGGATTGCGTCAGGGAAATCATCCGTGAGGAGGTGGTTGAGATTGTCCGAGGTCAGATTTCAGAGATGTTCGGGTTTATCAAGACCGCGATGATGGAGTATTTTGATGACAGATACGCAACCATTGCTGAGACTGCTTCTCCTGCAGCATCTGCAGTCGTGGCGGCTGCAAATAGCGGGGCTCGTCCGACTTTTCAGTATCGGGACTTCGATAACATGAAGCCCCTGACTTTCGACGGAGTTTAGGACCCGACCATAGCCATGAGGTGGCTACCTGACGTGGAGAAATGCTTTTTCACGTGTTCACATTATCATAGCCTCATGGCTATGGTCTTGAATCAAGAGAATGGTGCAAAATATATGAGAGCCTAGAGGCTCTTATTTATAGAAATTAAATTTTCAAAAACCACCTTCTATAGTTACTTAAATGACTAAACACCCATTTATAATACTATTTTAAATGGATTTAACAATATTTGGACTAAACTAATGTCGAAAGTACTCAATACTAGTCTTATAACCACCACATCGTCAATACCTTTCTAATGATATATACATATATATGTGTGTGTGTGTGTGTGTATATATATATATATATATATATATATATATATATATATATATATATATATATGATTTATACTTTATTTTAATACGTAAATATGCTATTATAAATTATAACTCGTTCATAAGAAATCCGTTTTGTCGTTCTTTATATCCACACTTAGCTATCGATACAATTTACAACTTTTGTTTAGACTCCGTCGGCTAATTTTGACTTTATTTTTGTCCATATTTTTATAACATTAAATGATTTTTAATAAATCATAACTCTCTCGTACGGACTCCGTTTTTGGCATTATTTTTCTCAAAATTTTTACTTTAAAGAGTACTATGATTTTCTTTTAGATGGATTTAGCTAAAAGTCAACCATTCCATTCGTAGCTTTTTACGTCATACATTCATTTTGCGCGGCTGAATTTTATATCTTAAAAAAATCATATTTAATTCATACGGAGTCGGATTTCTATGAAATTTATATTTTCAGGATCGGCAAGACGTGTACTTTATATATATATATATATATATATATATATATATATATATATATATATATATATATATATATATATATATATATATATATATACATATATATGTTCTGGCGAACGTATTTTTACGATTTACGGACGATTTGACTGATTTTTCCTATTTTATTATATTATAATAATCATGAAATACATAATATTCACATAATTCTTTTTTATTAAATCAAATAGATTAAAATTGTTGACTATAACACTTATTATATTTCAATTGACTAGCCAAATCTGCGGGTGTTACAGACGCTGACACCTCTCAAGCTGTCCAAGGGTTGAGTCAAAATCTAAAAATACTTGGTCCTTGACAGTGTTGTAAATATCAGCCTAGGCGGCCGCTTTGGCGGCGCCTAGGCGCTAGGCGGTCTGCAACTGATTACGATTAGGGGTGCTTGGCGGAAATTGGTCAGTATCGGTAAAACTCAGACTAGGCGGTCCTCCGCGGTCTTTGGCGGTCCTCGACGGTCCTTGGCGGGAAGATTTTAAAAAATTTGAAATTTGAAATTTTCAAATATTACACAAAATTTTTCAAAACTTCAAACTTTTAAATTTTTAAATAATCAAATTTTCAAATATTATACCAAATATTTCAAATTTTCAAAATTTTAAATTTTCAAATACTATTTTTACTTAAGATATATTAAGTTTTAAAATAGTTTTATTAGTAATTTATGGTCTCCGATTAATCCCCGCCAAACCGATTACTCGTTTGACCGCTGTTGACCGCCAAGTTACCGTCGAACGATTTTTACAACCTTGATATATATATATATATATATATATATATATATATATATATATATATATATATATATATATATATATATATATATATATATATAGGTTAATTTGAAACCATGCTAATTTTGTGAGACCGTGAGACCAAATCTAAAAATAATTTTAAATTGCAAAATAAAAGGAAAATCCAAAAATTCTTTGTTTTAATTATTATTTTTGGAACTTTATTTACTTAAAAATTATTAAAAAAATAAAAATAATAAAAAAAATTACCATTTTTTTTTAAAAATACGTGAAATATTCTAATACAATATTACACTATACATTTCTAATATGATTTTTAGAATGTTTAGAATATTCTACTAGATTTTCCAGATATGTAGAATATACTAAATATTCTACTAAAATATGTAAAAAAAATATATTTTTTGTATTTATTTTTATTTTTTGGTATTTTTTTTATTGTTTTTTTTTGGAAAATATATATTCCGAAAATAATATTGGAAAAAGAAATTTCAAAAATTTTCAATTATTTTGCATTATATATATATATATATATATATATATATATATATATATATATATATATATATATATTAAAAAAAAAAACCTAAAAAGTGATTAGATTATTCAATTTCCCTAGATTTAACCCTACTAATTACCAACCACGATAACAAAAGTTATTTTTATACTTTTCATGTTAATTGATAATTAGTGAACATTTTAGTATAATTATTAGTTGTTTATAAAAAAAAGTTAAGTATATTCGTATCAAATATTAAATTAAAAATGATTGGTTTGTTTGGCATTCATTAGAGTATACAACACTAATTTTTCCACTGATATCTTATTTAATGTTCGAACTTTAGGTCTTCATAATGTCCATTAAAACGTATAAATATGGTATTTGATTTTTTTATTAACTATTTTCATGTATCCGTAATGGATCCAGAATTTTTTTTCCATAAAAATTAAACACGATCCATATTAAAGATTAATTAATATTTCTTATTGTAAGATGATATAAGTAAATGATAATGGGTAGGCCAGGATTAAGAGATGAGGAACATATAAAATGGAATTTTGCTTTCTAATTGTCCCCAAAAGGATCCAACTTTGTGTTGTTTAATATTCTGTCTTTTAGCAACTTGTAAGTTTGGCTGTTTTCCATTGTTCCAAAAATGAATTTTCTAGTTAACTTCTTTAATTACTCGTGTAAAAAATACCAATTTTAATAAAATTTATGAAAATCTTCATTAAATATCTAAAATGTTTGTTCAATGAATATAAAACAGACATTATACAAACTTAATTAATGATTCAATATTGTCACATCTCGCCACAATTTAAAGTCATTTTAAGGATCAATTCCCAAGATTTTTTCGTTCGGAGTTCAATATGCAGTTGATGACCGACTTCCATTCCAAATCCGGACAGGGTGTTTAGGTGAACATTAATGCACTGAGTTGAAAGAGATTTCGCATTCGGTTGGTATTTTTGAGCAAAATGATAGACGTGTTTGCGAGGGATAATCCTACTAGATGAAATTATTTAGTTACAATCAACTTAAATGTTTTGGGTGGAGAAAATGTTTTAAAAACCGGTTTTTTAATTGAATGAGTATGGTGACCGGTTCCCGGTTCAACCGATTTAACCGGTTCGACCGCCAAGTAAACCGGTTTGTATATTTTTCATATTTTTTTCTATTTTTCTACACATACATACATATATAAATCATAAATTTGATGTTTACAAGTTCAAACATTAAAAATACATATAAAAATAAGTTGTAAATAAATCCAAATACATTAAAATAATATATAACTATAAGTTTTAGTGTTTTACATCAATCCATATACGTCAATAAGAAAATAAAGTATAATACCGAAACTAAATATGGTTTTGGACGAATAAAAACACATCAAAAAACTTTATAACATTTAGCATATATTTTTATTTTAAAAAAACTAAATAGATATGAAAAAAATCACCAATGTTTATTATGTAAATGGTTCTTTTTCATGTTTTCTTATTCGGTTTAACTGGTTTATTTTGATCGGTTCAACCGGGTTTTTCTAAAAACCGGCCGATTCAATCTGGTTTAAAAATCAATGTAAAACCGGTGATAGGTGAACCGCTTCCTCTCCCGGTTCCCGGTCCAACGGGTTCGACCGGCCGGTTCAAACCGGTTTTTAAAACATTGGGTGGAGATCGCGTCTAAACACGGTGCCTACCAAATTCAGGGTCAGTCCAGACGGTGGGCAACCCGAGCGACCGCGCAAGGTCCACGTCTCCCGGGGCTCAAAATTTATAGGCTATGTAGTGTATGTATATAAAAAAACACATATTACCTAAATGATTTTTAGGACATAAAGCTAGTTCAAACTCAAACTAGCTCAAAAGATAAACAAATTTGCTTGTTTGTTATTGCTAATTGAACATGTCTATAGTGAAAAATAAATGATATTTTAAATCTTTAATATATTTGTCTTTGAGGACCATTTTTTGCTTTTCGCCCCGGACCCCGTATACGTTTGGACCGACCCTAACTAAATTTATTCTGCACAAAGCTGAGGGATTGATATCTTATTCTATGTTCGAACTTTAGGTCTTCATATGTTTTTATTTAAAGAAAACTATATAGATTTTACAAAATTTACCAAAGTTTATTATGAAAATGGTTCTTTTCCATGTGTTTTTATTTGATTTAACTGGTTCAACCGATGTATTTTGACCGGTCCAACCAAGTTTTTCTAAAAATCGGCTGGTTCAATCCGGTTCAGAAATCGACATAAAACCGGTGATAATTGAACTGTTCTTTTCCCCAGTTTCCGGTGCAACCGGTTCGACCGGCCGGTTCAAACCGACTATTAAAAAACATTTCATTTCAGGGGCTTCATTTAATTCCACTTTTCAACTATTGGACATACTATACGGAACACTATGAGATTATATTACTTTACTCACGTGATGGAATAGATAAAGTACAATCATTGTCAATGATGTTATGTCAACTTGCTATACAGATTTAATAACTTTATTTTACCATATGCACAGAATATAATAACATGATATAATGACTTAATACTTGGAATTTAATCATTTATATTGCAATTGGTGAGATATATAATCCACTACTAGATTATCCATGAAACACCCTATATAAGGAGGCGAACTTATAGATCGAGAACCCACAAACCTCTTCTATATCTCTCATTTTTCTGTCTAGCTAGTTGAATTTCAAGACCTCAATTATAGATGAAACCACCGTACTTTTTTGTTTTCTTCTTCTTCTTCTTTTTAGGAATATCAGCATATCCAGGCATAAAAAGACAACACTATCCATGCAAAAACTTAGTTTTATATTTTCATGACGTTATCTATAATGGCCAGAATGCTGCTAATGCAACTTCTGCTATTGTAGGCGCACCCCAATGGGGAAACCTCACAATATTAGCAGACAAGTTTCATTTTGGGAATATAGCAGTTTTTGACGATCCAATCACATTAGATAACAATTTTCATTCTGTTCCAGTAGGTCGGGCTCAAGGGATGTATTTTTATGACACCAAGAACACATTTACTGCTTGGCTAGGGTTTTCCTTTGTGTTGAATAGTGCACAACATAAAGGAACCATAAACTTCATTGGGGCTGATCCGATTATGGTGAAGAGTAGGGATATATCGGTGGTTGGTGGGACTGGAGATTTCTTCATGCATCGGGGAATTGCAACTATTATGACTGATTCTTACGAAGGAGAAGTGTACTTCAGGCTTCGTGTTGATATCAAGTTTTATGAATGTTGGTGATCACACTCATCATAGAGAGTAAATTATCTGCCGACTGTAATAAAAGTCTGGGTTTATCAAAGCGTGCTGCAATAAAACAGTCTTTTTTTTTCATGAGTTTAAAATGGTCGTGTAAGATGTTTGAATGACATACATAATTTTGTTTGTATGCACGTTATTCAAGATTAATTGCTACGATATATCGACCTTCTTAATATTTTGGATTTTTGGCTTTAAATAATAAGATATTCAAGAGTAAACGGTATTATTTACCAAGATAGCTAGCCAAAACTTATACAATTTAAACCCGGCTCTTTGTGGAATTTGAATGGAACCACTTATTAGTATGCAAGTGGAAACATTGACATGTCCCCATAGGCACAAAGAGTTTAGTGCAACATATATTATTTCAGTTATAAAAGCCCGGTAACAAAAATAACTAAAACCTTCAAGCCCTTGATAGCAAAAGCAATTAGCTATGGGTGCTTCATCCCATACTGATTAAAGATGTTATGCAAAGCAATTCAACAAGGTGGGTTCCATTATTCCATGCTTTATGTCGAATGATGAGCAGTGACGAAGTTACATGAGACGGTGGGGTACTACATAATCTCCAAAAACATGTTTTATATATAATTATTTGTAAACAAGTGTTATATTATTGTATCCCCAGACAAAGAGATTGTACTATGTTTTAATGATTGAGATAGAAAAACTATATAAAATATATTTTTTCCGGTTGCTACAACAAGTGTAGAAAGAATAAATTACGGAATCACATAAATGATCATGTTTTAAATGATTTTTGAGTCACTTTTCATTGAGAATGATTTGTCTACAAGTTCTTGATGACGATATCATTGATCGATTTCAAGACATGACGACTAGGATGATTCAGTTGTAACTTTTGTTTAATTTATATGTTTTTTTTTTTTTTTAAATTTATGTCTTTAAATATTAAGAATCTTTTTGCATTAATATCTTGAATCTTGACAATATTTATATCATTGTATCAAAATTTTTAACTCTGCCACTAATGATAAGTGGACGCCAATGTTTAAAAATCTATCTAACCAACACAATTTTAGACTATGATATTTAGTTTTAATGTTATTGTGTGCCAAATATATGTCTTATACTTTTAACACTTAAATAACAAATAATGTTTAACAACTTCTATTTTTTTCTTTCTAAAATTGGTACTATATTATTATTTTAGTATTATAAATAAAGAAATAAGAATATTAGGTAATTTAGAGGTGTTATATTAATTTGTAGGAGTTAATGAATAAAAAATATAATTAAAAAATATAATTATTTACCTTAAACCATATGAACTTATTGTAAAAATGAATTATCTATATGTTTTTTTGGGAATTTGTTTTTGTAAATCATGTTATTTTTTATTCATTTATTTATTCGTTTGTTTTGTTCGCCAAAAAAATATGTAGAAAAAAAACTTTTTACCTTTCTATCAAAATAAATTTTTATCGGATATATATATATATATATATATATATATATATATATATATATATATATATATATATATATATATATATATATATATATATAGTCATACAACTAACAATTAAAAATAGACTAGCAAAGAACTAACAAAACACAATGTCGTTAAGGAAACAAAGCAAATACATGGAACACCCAAATGATCTACATCCACTTAGGCTGTGGGGAGTGGTCACAGCCAAACCACAAGTCAACTCAGCGTCACGTAAATATTTAACCATTCCATAACCAACCCATCAGGTTGTGGAAATGGTGTTCACTGGTGGGTTGGTGGTAGTGAAGAGGCAAAAAGGAAGAGAGAGAATAAGAGAAAATGTGAAGGGAATATTAAAGAACCAATAAAAATGCCTGTCTTCACAACCCACTTCACAGCCAGACCACCGATCCATGGGACAGTGTTTACCGGTGAGTTGGTGTGCCACATAGGAAACTCACGTGTGAGTGTAAACCCAATCCGGATAGCCTTAGGGTGCTTGGAGTCATAGTTTTCTTAGGGGGGAAGGGAGGAGGAGTGGGTTTGATATGCAGCTTCCGTAACCTAATTCCACCATTTTCAATCCATGCAATAATTAATTGTACATTATGCTTCTAAATTTGTACTAAAACATTTTTACATGTTTTTAAATTAGTTTGTGAATTAGTTTTATATGTTTTTAATATTTTGTAAATTATTTTTGTATGACCGTTATTAGTTTTTGTTCGTTTTAAAATTAAAAATTAAGTGGGTTGGAAAAAATTTGGTTTTCATGTGTTGTTGGTTGAAAAAGATGGAAAAGAGATTAGAAAAAAAAAAGATTATATGACAATGAGTTAAATGAGTTGGAAGTGGTGGACGCCCTCCACTGTCCCCACTAGGAAAAAAAACACATATGAAAGTTATAAGTGACAAAGATGTAGCAACCAAGTAAGCATCGAACATATTAAGTATTACATAAAAAAATATGAATAGAGGAATTCCATTAATAATAAAGGAAGTGGTAACAGTTCTAACACACTGCAACTTCAATTTTTTTTTTTTGCTAACATGTCATTTTTTTTGCGTCCCCCTTGCTAGCATTTTTTTTGACATTTCATAACTAATGGTAGCACTCCTAACATTCTTTGATTTTTTTTATTTTCTTTTTCAAACTTAAATAAATTATATATTTTTTTTAAAACACAAACATTAATATTAAATAAAAAAAGTTGGAATAAACTAAAACTTAAAATACGACTTAATAAATTAAAACATGACTTAATATCTAAAAGCATGACTTAATACCTAAACCTTAAAGCATGACTTAATACTCAACTTAAAACATAATTTAAAACTAGATTTAAGACATAAATCCTACTACATATCGTAATCAATATTGTTTCGCAATCTCTGCCTTTGCGTTTGCAAAATTCTGACGATCCTTTCGGACAACTTCAAGTCACTTTTAAAGAAAAAAAAGCTTTAGCGCACGGTTCCTTTCTATTTTCTTTCTCACTTCCAAATATTTTTCATGATCCAACCCTCGAATTTCGTTCTCATCTTATCCACTTTACTCATGAACTTGGAGCACCTTTTAGTTTTCTTTTTACTTTATCTTGTCTCATATGACGAATTGGAACTTTATATGGATATTCGTTGTTGAGGTCAATCACGATATACACATCAGAAGATTGATTGTGGGTTGGCTCGGAAGTTCTGGTTCGTTTGGATATACCCGTAAAATCATCAGCACTTTTTAGAGCAAGCCATTTTGGTTTGTTCTTCACAACTCCCCAAAACGTCTCATTTGCAAAAGTTTTACTGGCTTTTTCCTTATAAATTTGACAAACTTTAGCTAGAACATCCACCTCATTTGCACCGTTGTGCGGGTTACGGGTCGCATTCATGTAGATGCCATTAAACACCATTGAACTTTTGTTGGAGGCCCTCTATTTCAAGTATATTTGACTAGTAGAGCGGTACTCCTTATTCATTCGGGCACACAAACCTTTCAAAACTCTAAATTTAAACATTTGCCCATTTTGGTCGTCCCCCGTCACTGGATCCTCCGATACATCTAGTCATGCTTGTCCCAATCCCATATCTTCTTTATTCGTCCATCCTTGGCATTTTGCCTTTGCTTTTTCTTTGCTTTTTTCCTTTAGGCCAACTTCGGGCTCTTGAACATGTCCTTCATCGGATGAATCAGTAGACTCATCGACTAGGCGGTGTGGTTTAGTGGAAAATTAGTTTGGGTTTGGGGTTGGGGTTGAGGCTGGGATGGGGAAAGAATTGGGTTTCTTCAATGGACTCAAACAGATCAAGTTTGAGATTTGGATCGGGTATGGGTTGTGAAATTAGTTTGGGGTTGGGGTTGGGGTTGGTAAAATGGCATGGGTTGAGATTGGAATTAAGAAGAGTATTGATTAAGTGGATACAATTGTGGAGCCATAGTGGGATAATAGTAACTGGCAGGTGAATGAATGAGTTGGTCGAGTGAAGTTCGATATCAAGTTGGTGATGGAAGGTTTGAATATATTTTTTTTATTTTTGGGATTTTGTTTGGCTAGGTGAATACATTGTGTTTGGTGCATTGATAAGTTTTTTGAGAGAAAAAATGGTATTCTGTGTGGTGAAATGTGTGGTGAAATGTTGATGTTTAAGTATTTATTTATAATGGTTGGAATAAAATTCTAAAATTTGAATTTTTTTAGTAAAAAACGGCTATTTTTTATTAAAAAGGAAAGATTTTTAAAGAAAAATTGGCTAAAAAGGTTTGAATTCTAGTCAAGAGGCAACCAATCAAATCCATTTGCTACTCCGTCGAGGCAAATGCACACGCCAAGCTGCATTTGACACCCCTCCCATGTTTTGAGCGAACAAATCTTTTTGATAGAGCATCAAGTCATCAACCCCACAAACATAAAGTGGCAGTGCTTCCCAAATTTTTTGGAGACTTTCCTAGTAGAACGTTCTACTATTAGAAATATAAATATTTTGGCCGTTCAATTTTTTTTTTTAATTTTTTTTTTAAAAAGAAGACTAGACTATTAGAATGATATAGTTTAAATGTTTAATAACCTCTACCTAGGTTTTTTTTATTAGTAACACGTTTTGTTGTTCCAAAAAGAAAAAAAAATGATATGGTATATTAGTGTTACCATCTCTGCCAAAACTGTTGTAGAACATGTTATTCTACACCATGATTTGCCTATCTTCTAAAGATTAAAAAAAAAAAAAAAAAAAAAAAAAGAAAAAAGAAAAAAAAAAGAAAATTAAAACCAATAAATATTGTTTTTTCATAATTTTTCAACTTTAGGTTTTTTTCTACAATACACATATGCCCACTCCTCACCCCATCAAATCAATATCTGGTCCAAATTTCCACCCACGTTATTAGTCCATATCTGCAAATATATTTGTTAGCCCAACAAGATAAACTGTCCATGTCTGTGTCTCAGTGTCGCACATCTACACCATTCGCCGTTTCCCTGGCTCCATTGTAGCTTCGAATTGATCTCGTCCACAACAGTTATCGATCTACTCCATAGCTTAATATTTTTTTCTCGTCGTCTCATGTTTTCTCAACTATTGATCTCTTCCACAGCTTCATATGGATCTCGTTGTCTCACGTTTGCTCCCCTCTTTCGCTCTCCTTCTCTAAGCTTGTTTTCTCGAAAAAAAAAAAAAAAAAAAAACTCAGCTGAAATTAAACCTACTATTTGTATCTGAATCTGTATGCAATTGTATTATGTATAATTTTTTTTTATCTGCTTCAAGTTTTTGTACAAAGGTTGAGTATGTCGTGTTTGGTGAAATGACTTAAAGGTGATATGATTTTAGAGTCAATATTTTCTTTTTGTACTTTTTCAAATTCGTCGAACTGATCTTGAATCTTCATTAAAATCTTGGAATTACATGCTAATCTTGAGGATTTTGAGCTTCTAATCATCTTCTAGCTCTAGTCTAATTTTGTGAGCAGGGTAATTTTATTCCTAAGAAATACTTACCAAAGTGCTAACTGTTTTGGGCCTTTTGGCCCTTTAACATCAACTTCCAAGTGTACTTTTTAATCACTATTACCATAAATGTCCTGGGCCTTTTGGCCCTTTAACATCAACATCCAAATTTACTTTTTAATCACTATTACCATAAATGTCCTGTATGTCTAGAATTCTTACATATCCAAGTGTAGTTTATATGAACTAGCATGTAATGTAATGTAATAAGACTATTTTTATTTGCAACCAAATCCAATCTAACTATTAATTAAAATATTAATTTCTTTTTCTTCCACGTATACAACTAATTAACTTTAAATTTTTATACTCATTAACAACTTTATCCAACCAAACCCAATCTAACATTTTATATAAAAAGATATAAAAATCTATCAAAAAATATATCAATAGTGATATCATTTTGTAGATAATTGTTTTCTATATATTTTAGAATATTTTATTTATTTATTTTACAAATATATCATTTAAATATTGATAAAATAAATATATTAAAAAACTAAATTAAAAAAAAAAATCGAGAAATAGACAAGTGGCAGAGAGAGAAATGTCAACTACATGTTTGGTGGACCAAACAGATTAGTGGGTTTTTTGTGGTTTTTCAATTTCTTTTTAATTATAACGGACAACCAGCCAGCCTTTTAGTCATCAATGAAAGTAGTCTAAGGTTGACTTTTAACAATTATGTTGTTTTATTAGCATGTTTAGGTTAGTATGAGTGGTACTACATTTGTCACAGTTCACCTAAACACTAATTAGGATTTATAACATTATCTTAGTTTTTTGCCATTTGCAAGGCGTGGGTTGTCATTTTTGTCATATTCATTTTTTTCAAAAATTATTTAAAATTATATTTTAAAATTTCAAACATATTATTTTTATAAAACCTAAAGATTCATTAAAAAGTAAAATAAACATACAACAAATAATAAAACAAACATAGTATTTATTTTAAAAACACAAGACTAGAAATTAAAAATATCACAAGACCACTAGAAATTCAAAAACAATTACACTGGAGACTTAAACATACAACTCACTAAAAATTAGAAGACAAGAAGTTCAAATTTGAACAAATTTTCAGCATTGGCTAACAATTTACCAAAACTCAACAAACCGAAAATCGTTGTTATTTTCAACACGATAAGGCTGAAGAGAATTCTATAACAAAGTATTTTCATTTTCACCAATTTTGGCTTCATGCACCACCCTACGAAACACGTTAAAACGAGTTGCAAGTGTGTTTGCTCGCCTCTAATTGGCATACTTTTCTTCTTTACGTCGAGGTACAACAGAGGCTTGGCGGTTGTATATGTCGGTGACTCGCCTCCAAAAAGTAGTCGGAGGGGGTGTCATTATGGATTGAATCTTCTGTTACATCAACCCATGAACGAGCAAGTAACATCTCTTCTACAAAAGACCAAACATGAGTTATTTTTAGTGATGAGGTTTAGAAGAACATGACAAATAAGAAAGGTAAGAGAATTGAATTAAAAAGATTTGAATGAGGTGAAGAATGAATAAAGATGATGATATTTATAGTTAAATATTGAGCGTTTAAAATTTAAAATTAAAAAAAACGGTTAAATTTTTGAAATTGAGTTTTTTTGGAAAGAATGTAATTTTCGAAAAAATAAATTTGAGTAATAAATGGGTAAAACAAATAACAATACCAACGCTTCATTCTCTCTCATCGGTAAACCATCGTCGAGTTGCCGAGCCGAGTTCGGCATGCCGAGGCCTCGAACCGGTGTTCGTCGAGGTCGCCGAGCTCTTTCCAGAGTCCACACTGAACAACCTTAGAGAATGATTCCGTAAATGTCAAATAGATTTGATGATTTGGTATTATCGTCCAACTATACATGTATATTGTTTATGTTCATAGATTTAATCTTAAATAAACTTTATTCATTTTCTAGTGTCAGTTAGTTACACACTATAATATGCATTTTTTATTTTATTTTAAACTAGAGGTTTTCTTGATTATGAGATCATAATAGCTCGTCCTTGGTCCCCGATTACATAGCTTAAATTTAAAATTGTTTTAATCTGTTTGGTTTTCAATGAATTTGGGTTATATATAGATGATGGATTTATTGCAAGATCATAGGGAGGTTAACGTAGTAGAAGGTTTGGCAATAAATTTGAGAATTCTATGTCATTACTCAAGACGTGGAATGAACTCTGATCGTTTTCAACATTATATTGAGATTGTGTATTATACGTTTAAGAATGTGTTAAGAACTTCGACCTTTTTAAGTTCGAAATTATACATTAACTCCAAAAGATAAAATGAAGTATTCCCTCTTATCTTTACAACACCAGTGACCTCTCATTTTTATGATTTTTCTGTGATTTTATACAAATTTTATAAGGTAGCAGTTGCAAGCTGTATAATTCAGTATTTTTATTTTAATAGATTTGGACCAAAAACGTGTAAGGATTGGAATCTAATTACGATGTCTAAATATGAAGGGAAATGGACATTCTTACTTTTCCAATGGGTCTAACCTCACCTCAAACGAAATATTTGTCTATGATTTTATATGAATTTTACAAAATAGTAACAAACACTTTGTCACACCCCAAAACCGAGAACGACGGAAACGTTCTGGGGCAGAGGACGTCATGTAATGTATCACAACAATGTAAAGTGGTAAATAAGCAACAACATCATCCATTTCATTAATAGTATAATTTTAATTACAAGTGTGTTCTTTCATAGTATAAGACAACATAATGAATAATCAAAATAAAAGAGGAGTCTTGACTGCTCCGTCTTCACAAAACCTAGTCGTCGTACCTGTCTATTTGTGACCTGAGAATACAAGTTATTTTGAAAGCGAGTATCAGCCAAAAAGGTGGTGAATTCATAAGTATTAATGTGTCTTTGATTTGTAAAACTGGAATGTAAAGACTTGTAAACATTTGGAGAGAAGTTTGTATAAGTATGAAAATGTTTGTAAGTAGTCGAATAGCGTTTGAAAACCCTAGAAAATCCCTATGATTTCTACTAGTATAAAAAGTAGTCTTCTACCAAGACCCGACTGTTTTGAAAGTAGCCTTCTACCAAGACCCGACTGTTCTGACTGTTTTGAAAGTAGCCTTCTACCAAGACCCGTCTGTACAACTATTATTATTAATATAAGAAATTGTATCCTTTGGTACTAGGATACTCAAATATAATTTACCTCATCGGTTATGTGAATGTGTCACAAGATAAAGGTAATAATATAAATAACTTAAGTATTATCCTTTTGTAATAGGATAACTAATAGTATTAATTGTAGACATCGGTATACGTACATTTACCTCTGTAGCTAACAGCTGGGTGTAGGAATAGTTAGTCCCTTAAAGTATACCTATAATGGTATCAACCTTAGACATCCGTAGGTGTGCATTTACCTCTGTGGCTAACAGCTGGGTGTAGGAATGGTTAGTCCCTTAAAGTATCCTTTGGTACTAGGATATTAAGTCCAATCTATCTCATCGATTATGTGAATGTATCACAAAATAAAGGTAAGAAGGAGAATTATATATAATAGTATCTACACATATAATATGTAATAGTATCTCAACATATAGTATCTACGTAACAGTATCCATGTAAAAGTATCCATATAAGGGTATCTATGTAAACGTACTCATGTAACATGTAATGTACTAGTATAGACTCATGAATGAACTGACTCTTGTGTGATTCCTTGTACTTGGAATGGTAAGTAGTATCTCCTAACTATACCTATAATAGTTACTAATAATGTACGTGTATAACCGAAAGTATGCATTTGCTACCCAAAGGTATTGAACTGACTGAGGAAACTTTTATGTCTATATATGTATACATGGTATATAACTAATATTTAGATGACATTCAGACGACTAACCGATACCCTAAAGCCACATCCCAACGAGGAAAATGAAATAAAGTGAATAAGCCTTCCTAAGTTCTTTAAACATTACTTATATAACTATACATATATGGGCATGCGTTTGATAATATAAAAGTATAAAAGAAGTTTTGTAAAACCTTTGAAAATATTTTGTTTAAGACAGTTTAAGTATAAGGAAGACCTTTGTTTGAAACTCAGTTGTAAAAGAGTTTAACAGGAAACATACAGTATGTAAGACAGTTTAATAAAGAGTTTTAAACATATAAAAACGTTTAAGAAAGTCATTTGAAGAAATCTGTTTGGTAAAACAGTTAACATACAGTAAATCCATTTGCAGGCTAGTTATTAATCACATGTGATTGATATAATAACTAAACATGATTCAACTTGTATTCCCCCTCCCCTATAAAGCATTTATAAACATTTAAAAGGTTAATTAAGGGGTATGAACTCACCCGTAGTGAGTGGTTTGTTCGGAAGTGTCGGACAAGGTGCTAGGTGTCAAGTGAGGACTTGAACACACGCAATGGTCCTAGTTATCATATAATAAACATATATGTAATATAATTAGTCAATTAATAACTAATTAATCAAGTTAAGACACCCTAGGTCATGGAAACACTTTGATTCAAGTGCTACAGGTACTAAAGGGTTGCACCTAAGGGTTGTATGACATGGCATTGGAGTTTATGGCCCATGAACCACCCCTTTATGGAGTTTACGGCCCATGACCATTTCCCCATGATTTTAGGGCCGTAAAATCATGGTACTAAGTTCCAAATTGTGTTTTGAGGTCTTACAAGTCATGATTGGGCATCAAATGATCAAGTCCAAGCCTTACGGAAAGCATTAGGGGCATAATAAGACCACCTTGTGGAGTTTACGGCCAAATGACCATATTCTTATGTGTTCACGGTTGTAAACTCTCTTAGGTACATGTTTTGATTGTTGTTTAAGGTCTTAAACACTTCTAGGAACGTTCAAGGTTGGCATCCAAGGCTTAGGAAGGGACTAATGTCCATTTTACCACTTAAAAAGGGGTTTACGGCCCAAGAGCATCCTTGGCCGTAAACTCCTTTGTTCTTGTGTTATTTGATGATTTTCAAGTGTTATCAAGTTCATATTAAGCGCCGAAGAAGCTAGGGAAATTGTACTTACAAGATAGAAGCTTAATTTGGTGTTTAAGGTCCAAGAACACTAGTGTGTGTTCTTGGTGTTCTTGGTGTTTTGAAGATCTAAGTAAAACACAAAATTGAATGGATGAAATGATGTATAAACACTAGGTGTTATGTTATAACAACAAATCAAGTCGAGAAACACTTACATTTTCGGGAGATCGGGTGAAAGACGGGATGATAGTTGAGAGAGAATAGAGGGTGTTCTTGAGAATGGAAGTGAAAAGTGAGGAGTTTGGGGAGTAAACTCATGCCTAAGGCATGAGTTCACGGCCACTAGGGAGTTTACGACCCAAACTCTAAAAGTTTGGCCGTGAACTCCTTATTAAGGTGGTATGTGCGGTTTTGCAACTCCAAGACTCGGGACGGTACTTCCTTTCATTCGTTCGTTTGAAGAATAAATACTAAAAACACTCAAACGAACTTTAAATTGGCTAACAATTATTAGGAATGTAATTGACTTTTAATTTAAGTGCTTGACTTTAAAGTTTGAACAAATGAAAATTCCGGTTTGTCACACACTTAAATAAAACAATAATAGCTTTACATATACTCAAACACATACGGTTAGGGTTTGGGTTTGTAATCCCTCCCCACCAAAATCTCGACACCTCAAACTCACAACATATTTCAGAGGTTTGATGTGTGGCTCGGCCCCACGAATACACGAGGATGATGAAACTTACTTAATCTCACTACTAGAAAAAAGGCCTTTTACGACGCTCATTGCGCGTCGTAAAACGCTCAGATGACGCGCAAATGCGTGTCAAGGAGGGCCCTGTCATAAAGAGAGACGACGCGCTTTTGCGCGTCGTCTATAGACGACGCGCATCTACGACGCGCATTTACGACGCGCGGTTACGACACGCAATGCGTATCAAGGAAGGCCCTGTCATAAAGGAAGACGACACGCATTTGCGTGTCGTAACCTTACGACGCGCGTGTTTATGACACGCAATGCGTATCAAGGAAGCCCCTGTCAAGAAAGGCCATGTCATAAATGAAGATGACATGCATGTTTGCGTATCATAATTTTAAATGTTAAAAAAAAATTATTTTTTATAGATTTACTAATTTTCAAATTAAATTTGCATTTAATGCCTCACAATATAAAATAAAATATCATATACAAAAAATATAATCCATTTCATAAAATTTAATGTCTTACAATTCTATTTCTTACAATATATAAATTTACATGTAAAAACATCTCTACAGTCTACATGTTTCATGCTTGATTTCCATCTTTTATCGTTTTTAAAAACAAAAGTTCTAACAAGAAACCTTCGTTTAGTAATGCAAGTGATGCTCTTGATAAGCTGATATTCTTAAGTGTAACGGATCCCTCATTACTTGGAGATGCTGGTGAGCTTGAAATCCAAATTAAACCTGATCCAGAAAAAGGGACAATCACAATATCATAAGATTACTTACTTTTCTTCATTCTTGAATCTTTCCTCATAAAATACAACTCTACAAGAGATTTATAAACCTTTTTTTACCCTTATATTAAAAGTGCAGTAGTAGGCATCAAATGAAATGTACGGTAAATGAGGGAGAGAATCTTTCTGAAAGTTGTATGAAGTACATGAATAAGTAGTAGACATACCTTCAACTGTCAAAATTCTAACATACTGAGCAGATATTTGTTCATTCATTCGAGGACGCCCCTTATCCTTCTCATCATATTTCGGCTTGACCTAAAAAACCATTTCAATACAAATCTCCCAATCAACAAACAACCACATGCACTCATGATATAGATAAATAAACAGAAAAGTCTATGATGTGGTTAGTTTTGATAAATTTGTCAATTGATTTGGACTTTTAGTTGATTCAAAGGATTAAGTCAAAAATCAGATAATACATACAACTTTCAGACAATGCTTCACTTGCTTCCGCAATATGATTCTTAATTCCATATTCTGTTACTTGTGCCTCTATTACTAAATGATAGACCTTTGTATAGCCAAACTTATGTGAGGGAAAGTTAATTCAAAGTTGGGCCTTTCAACAATGGCATCAATAGGGAATGCTTCTTGGCAAAATCCACAGTAGATACACTTTGCCATGTCAATATCATACCTACAATATGATTCACTCAATAAGAGAAAGATAGATAGATAGAGAGTGTGTGTGTGGTTTAACCTCGTTCTACAACTCCCATCTTCTCTCTCCTCAGCTTCAATAGTAATAGCTTGAGCTGGACACATCTAAAACACCAATAATAAAACAATTAAGAAAAAGTTGAATCAATCATTCCACAAGTAAAAAAATTACATCAGAATCAAAACGCTGCAAAGGGCTTCTGGAATCAGCTCATTTCATTTGTGGTGCGAACAATAGCTTGGAATGCAGCTTTGCTGTTTTTTCCAGCAATACCCCCGAGAATCAGTAAAGGTGATGTCACCAAACTCTATATCAAAACAATCACAACAATTGAACTAAAGGGTAGTGCAACTGTGGTTGTGTATGCGATTGCAACCGTGTTTAGGAAGCAGAGGGTGGTGGCAGAGTAAAGCATCATACCGATGTATATAGAATAAAGGTTCCAAATACTTGAATCCTAGCAATGGTCCTCTTGAACATCCAGTCATAAACCTGGAAGAAATATTATAAAATTAAAAGCAAGCTAAAATTTTTAACTTATAAGCAATATAGTATAAAAAAAGATTAATATGTCAAAGAATCCAAACTTACTTCAAAAACTTGTGTTGATTTTCCAATGAGAAGCTCTTGAGAATCTCCTAAAACATGTCAATGACATAATGCTCCTATAAAGAAGAACTCCATTACCATGTATATGTAGCTCAGTAGCAAGATAACAATACTAGTGAGTTAGACATATTAGATGAACAAAAAATACAATTTCATCCTTGTTTAAAAAAATAAAAAAATAAAATAAAATTTTGAACTTACACGATGATAGCCACCAGCATAATTTGTGTTAGACCTTAAGTCATCTACATCAAATCCATCAACAGAACTTGATATGAGAAGCTGCAAAAACATATATATATATATATATATATATATATATATATATATATATATATATATATATATATATATATATATATATATATATATATATATATATATATATATATATATATATATATATATATACTTAAAAGCAAGATTATGATATTACACTAAAAGAGGGAATAACAGATTTAAACTGAATGCTTGATTGATGCTACACTAAAGGAAGGATCTGAAAACCTGGAGTTCATTTTCATTAATCATGTCAATCTAATCTTTCTATATAAGCTGTTGAAATCCCCTTAAGAAATGAGAGCTTTGTAGACGAATCTGAAAACAGATGATGCATAATATTACAACAAACTCCTTTATGCACAATAAGGAATGACAAAAATACCCTCAGTTTCATCATTGAAAGTTAAGGAAAGACATAAAACCTGAGTATTGAGGCGATGATTGGCAACAAGATGAATAAATGTGATGACATTATCATTCACAACTCGTATATTCTTGCCACCTGGAATCAGCTCTTCTAATGTTTGCTCACCAAATTCATTATTAACAATAACAAAGTACAACTCCAACTCAGATAAATCACCCTCGTATCACTGCACATGACATTTAGAAAAAAAGTTATATAAAAAGTTCAAGATAATCTTAACACAAGGAATTAAAAAGTTCAGATGATCTGTCATTTGACAAAAAGTTCATATTTTCTTATGTAAAGCTAAATAAAAGAGTCAAATGCAAGAAATAGCAATGAAATCTAATTTTTGTTTTTTTATTACAGCATCCTAATTTCATTTCTTTGTACTTTAAAAAATATAAAGCAGTTTTCACTTTTATAACTGAGTATGTTTTTTAAAGTACAATGTCTTTATAAGAAAAAAAATTAATGTGTAGCACCTGTAATATAAAGAAATGAGAATAATATGATATATTTCTTGCATTTAGCCCAATAAAGAAAGCCACAAACCTTTAAAAATATATTATCAACCTTCAACAATGGAGTTGTGCCCACTGCCAGAAGTGGTAATAGCTCAAAAAATGCAGTGTACCTGTTAATTGTTATGTTAGCACACAAACAGAATATGTTTCAGAACACAACAAGGGCAGAATGGGAAAATTAAGAAATAATGAGGAAAATGGTTGGAGAAAGAAGTAAACATGCTTACTAAAATAAATGATTAATAATTAAGTGAAGCAAACGAAGTAAGAAGAAATAGGTAAATGAGGAAGGAACTTGAAATTACGCTTAGAATGCTTACAAGGAAAGAATTCTAAAGGCTTTAAGTAGTATAAAGAAGGTGCAGGGCATCCATAGGAGAATTTTCTGTGACAAATACGTGGAAAAAGACTCATAAGCATCACTGGTAGCTGAAATCAAGATCCATAAACATTTTAATAAATATATTTTTTGTATTTACTTTTTGTAATCTAATTTAATTCCTTGTAATTTTCTTCCTGTATTTTCTAAACTTTTGGGTTGTTCCTATTTTGCCCCTTTCAGCCTCTTGCTATCATTGTAGTTCGTAACTTCATGATTGTCTATCAAAGTAGCACCACTTTGTCTTGTTTTACACAAATTGCAAAAGTAAGAATGTTAGATTTAAGAATTAAAGAACACTCCAGATGTTAAAAACTTAAAATGCATACCTTAATATCATGAAATGTTTCTTGTACTTATTGAAAATTTCAGTGTCATTACCAAATCCGAAATCAGAATAAGCCCTCACTATCTCTAACCTCTTTCCTTTAAGTCCACCAGATTTTAGGTGCTTCAGATAATCACCATGGGGGATATACTTTGAAGCTTTTCTTGTTGCAACTTCATCATTTTTATCAAAACCCACAATTAGGGATGAGCATATGGACCGGGGAACCGGCAGAAACCGGAACCAGAACCGGTCGGGCCGGGACTGATACTATAATTTCGTCAATTTTTGGAACCGGGACCCGGTAAGAACCGGTCGTTGGAACCGGCCCAAAACTGGGAACCGGGCCGGATAGTCTTTAACAAAAAACCATGCATTTTTCATATTTTATTTTCTGTTTTACATACTATTCTTTTTATGAGTTTATGCAATATAAAATGGTATCATATAAAGAAATAAAAACAAGTCAAAAAGTATTTAAATCTTAAACTAATTTAAACCATACGAAAGAAAAAAAAAAGTATTACAGAGAAATTATGGGGCAAATTAAACACATACAGGAAAACAACCCTCATTTTGCATGTTGAGGACCTCAATAGAGAAATTGTCCTCCTTTACATTAGAAATTTGTGTGTAATATATGTTTTTTTTTTGGAGATGAGTGCTATCATCCGTTAAGTTAAAAATAATACTAATTTAAAATAAGTTTATGAAACAAAACATGAGAATAAATTATGAAATTCTATGTTGCATACCAATCATCGACGTTTGTATTTAAGTGGGTATTGGGTAATATATTTGTCAAAAATCTATAGACCATTTATGAAACAATTAGTGAAAAAAAATGTGTACTAAACCGACAAAAACCGAGTATAAACCGAATCCGTAACCCAAAAATACGTTGCTATTTCTCGAAGCCGGTTCCAAAATCGAAAACCCGGCAAAAACCGGACCCGGAACCAGAACCGGTAGAACCGCCGGGCCGGTTCGGTTCTTGATTTTGGCCGAAGCCAGTTCCCGGATCTGGTCCAGGTCGGGCCAGTTCCGGCCGGTTCGGTCCATTTGCTCATGCCTACCCACAATGGCATCAAGGACATAAACAACATCAGTTACAGTCCTACATATTGGTCTATCAAGAGGGACAAAAACTGTTAGTAAAATCATTAAATCACCAGGACAAAAACTGTTAGTAAAATCATTAAATCACAACAACAGAGTTAGCACATGAAGGACATAAGATTGATCCATCTGTTTCTGTACCCAGTGATACAGTTACCATGCTTGTTGCAACTGCTATAGTTGATCCAGTGCTTGAACCACATGGATCGTGGGTTGCTACATATGGATTCTGCACAAAATTCAACAACTTTTTCAAAGACGCATATACTCAAACACCTGGTGTGCTATAATGTTTTGATGGCAAAAAGTTATCATATGTGCAGTAAAACAATCAAATGACCATAAGTACTAAAGAAAGCTGAAGGTGGGAACCTACAATTGCTTGTTTAGTTTTGGCATTCCAACCACTGGGTGTAGTGGAGCTTCAGAAAAAGCCCACTCACTCAAGCTTGCTTTCCCGAGTATAATTGCCCCTGATTCTCTCAACTTCTACTGGGAAAGACGACATTAGAACCCTAGAATTGAGAAAAATGTGAGACCTTTGAGGTTTTTTTTCGGAGAAGGAGACTTGGTTGAGATGGAGACGCCATGGATGGGAGAAAGGGGGGGGGGTTCTAGAGAGCGATTGTAGAGGAAGATTACGACATCATAGGCCAACAACCACCAGATCTCTTTCTATCTTCTCGTTTTGGTGCTGGCGAGCTATTGTTGGCGATCCCTTTGGTGCAAGTGAAGGGGCGGTGTTTAGCGCCCTTGACGACCGGTGGCGACATCCACGGCGGTGACGGATACCGAATTGACAAAGGTGAGGTTTTGGAGAGGCATACAGTTGGTAGCTTGCGTATAGTTTGAAGCTCAAAACTCAGAAAGACAAAAGGAGAAGGGGAGAAAATAGTGAATCGATGGTGGTGAATGGTGATTAACGCTGATGATGTATAGTGGGCTGATTACTGGTGATGATTAACGAATTATTGGGAGAAACTCCACCAGCCATAAGGAAAACCCACCACCAAGTCTTCCGTCTCAATGTGATGTCAGGCTGACCGGAAGCAAGCAAGAAGGCAGCTTTCATTAGAAAACGAAGTCATTTCGTAAATCACATTATATAGAGAGAGAGAGAGAGATTAGGGTTTTTTTGGGTATTAGAGATTTTGTGATATTGCGATTTTGTTGTGGGAGGAAAGAGGATTGGTGATGATATTAGGGTTTTTTTGGGGTATTAGAGTGAGAGAGATAGAAAAGAACGATGGAAATAAGGTGGATAACAATGGCGGCCTTTCAAAATTTTGGGATTTTCATTTCCCCCGGCTGCAAAAGAAGAGAACGCGCCTTTCATTATAAAAATATAAAGCGACATTTCTAGATGACGCCCATCTTTAAATAAGTGCCTTCCGTGTTTTTAATTTATTTTTGTTGGACATTAATTTTAAGGCACGCACAAAAGCGTGTCCATTATCCTTCAAATTCTAGAAGATATGACATTATTTTTAGGGCGCACGCTTTTGCGTATCGTAAATCACCGCGTGTCATTGTTTGCACGTCATTAAAGGGCTGTTTTCTAGTAGCAGTGTCTTGAACGATTGAGAGCTCTTTTGCAAGACCTTAGGACCACTTTGTGATTTCCTTTCTTCTTCTTGTGACCCTTGGTCGGAGAAATGGAAGAGGCAGAGATGGGCATCCGCCTAGGCTAAATAGAGAGGGAGGTTAGGGTAAAGGTTTTCTAGGGCTGTCACATTAAACCTTGGAGTTTTGTATTTGTCCTTTCTAGCCTTTCTATCATTATAATTAACATTTTTAATCCTAAAAATTTATAATCCTATAACTCCAAGTATATTGCACCAAACAAATGAATAAATAAAACTATTATTATTTAGAAAAATAAAATGAGACGTTACAAGTATCGACATATGTTACTGAACATACAAATGTTCGTAGATAAACATTGGTAATTTTCGTGTGATTCTATGGATCTGTATTGAACTCACCCCTATAAAATGAGACGTTACACCCCTCGTTTATGCATCTTGCTTACAATATATCCCATCTCCGATTTCTTTTAGTGTATCCATAAGTTACATATTTAGCACTATAGTTTTTTTTTTATTAATTTTCATTTTATCTCTTCTTAATTAATTTAATCAATTTTTAGTTTTCATACATCACAACTCACCCTCTTAAATGATTTCTTATATAAAAAATATTATTTAGGAGCACATTTTAAACTGTTGAACCAAGAAACCAATCTTGGTCGTTAGAAAGAAAATGACCAATGGCCAAAAATGAATGCACATTAAGAGGTTTGACGCATACGCACCGGATCATAAAGAAAAACATATTTGTTTTCTTCATTTTTATTTTTAGTTTCTACGACTATTTTTATTTTTATTTCTAGGGTTGTCACTTTAAACCTTGGAGTTTTGTATTTGTCCTTTCTAGCCTTTCTATCATTATAATTAACATTTTGAGTAAATTACAAGAATGGTCCCTATGGTTTAGGATAATTTGCGCGTTTGGTCCCTAACTTATTTTTGTAACTCGGAAGGTCCATACTGTTTGTTTTTGTTATACGCTTGGTCCCTGTCTTACCTAAAAAACTATTTTGACCTTGACTTTTTAAAATATTTAAATAAACACACCTCAACCCTAATCCCCTCATTTTACCCTACCTATCCTACAATTTTTTTCTCTTTAAATAATAGTTTTTTTTAGATAAGAGAGAGACCAATCGCGTAACAAAAACAAATAGTAAGGACCAAACGTGTAACAAAAACAAACATTAAGGACTTTCCGAGTTAAAAAATAAGTTAGGGACCAAGCGCGCAAATCACCCCAAACCATAGGGACCATTCGTGTAATTTAATCTAACATTTTTAATCCTAAAAATTTATAATCCTATAATTCCAAGTATATTGCACCAAACAAACAAATAAATAAAACTATTATTGTTTAGAAAAATAAAATGAGACGTTACAAGTATCAACATATGTAACTGAACATACATATGTTCCCTAGATAAACATTGGTAATTTTCTTGTGATTCTATGGATCTGTGTTTAACTCACCACTATAAAATGAGACGTTACACCCTTTGTTTATGCTTCTTGCTTACAATATATCTCATCTCCAATTTCTTTTAGTGTATCCATAAGTTAAGTATTTATCACTATAGTTTTTATTAATTTTCATTTTATCTCTTTTTAATTAATTTAATCTATTTTTACATTTCCTACATCACAACTCACCCTCTTAAATAACTTCGCTTATATAAAAAGTATTATTTAGGAGCTCATTTTAAACTGTTTGAACCAAGAAACCAATCATGGCCGTTAGAAAGAAAGTGATCAATGGCCAAAAAGGGATGACCAAAAACGGATGCATATTAAGAGGTTTGACGCATACGCACCATAAAAGAATAGTCATAAGACTATTCTTTTATAAAAAAAACTGAATAAACCAAAATCCGTAATTTTTATACTCTTTCCAAAGATATTCATATTGATAAAAAAAAACTGTTTTAATTTTCAAAAAAAAACTTACTTTGTTTTTTTTTGTTTGTTTTTTTTTAATATTTAGGCTTATTTTTTATCGAAAAAAATATAATAAATATCTCAAAATTCATAAATTTTGGTACACTATCAATATAAAAAAAAATTCACTTTATTGGTCAGATTCACACTGCGAATCGGATTCACACTGTAAATCTAAACTACATATAATTTTATTATTAACATTCACAATCTTGATCTAACTTCCTACACTTTGATAATTCACAAATTAATTTTATGAAATTAACATGTGAATCGAAATATATTTCTTTGTAAATTTATAATATTTTAATGTTTTGATTATTCATAAATTAGTTTGTAAAATTCATAAGTCAATTTATTTACACAATGAATATGAATTGTATATAATTCAATTTTCAAGATTAACAATATGAATCTACCTTACTATTATTCATACTTTAAATCTAAACTAAATATAATTTAATTTTCAACATTCGCAACATTAACATGAGCTAAACTTTCGGAAAAAAAGACGACGTTTTTTATGCATCAACATGAATATCTATTTAAAGAGTACACAAAACTATGATATCTAATATATGTATTTTGTTTTTCCAATAAAAAATAAACCTAGAGATTAAAGATTTTTCAAAATGAAGTGATATTTTTTGAAAAGTAGTTTTGAAAAATTTGGAAATGATTTTGTTCACGCTGTGAATCTAATCTATATATTATTCAGTTTTCAATATTTATAATGTGAATCTGACTTACTATTATTCACACGGTGATCTGCACTATATATATATTTCAGTTTTCAACATTCATAATGTGAATCTGATTTACTATTATTCACATTGTGATCTGCACTATATATATTTCAGTTTTCATCATTCACAACGTGAATCTAAGCTAAATTTTTGATTTTTTATAAAAAAATATGCTTAAATATAAGAAAAAACTAACAAAATAAAATGGTTTTTTTTTGAAAAAAAAATACGTTTTTATATATCAATATCGATGTATATTGAAAGAAGAAAAAAAAAATTATAAATTTAGGTATATTTGGTTTTCTTTATGAAAAAAATAGTCATAAAAAATGAAAAAAAAATGAGTTCTTTTATTATGATCTGATGCATCTACGTCCATCTTAAATGATGAAAATTTATGGATAAGATTTGTTTTGTTGGTTTAAAATTGTTCCATTTGAACTTTTATATATATATATATATATATATATATATATATATATATATATATATATATATATATATATATATATATATATATATATATATATATATGTTATATATGAACATATGGTTAGGATTAAATATGAATCACAATTATTGTGTGAATGTATGACCAAATTGTGATCATTAGATTAGAATAAATTAAGGGTTATAATCTTAAGGTACATATTATTATCATGGAACATCATTTACTATATAATTTGACTTAATTAGTTATAAGAGTAATTTTTACAGTTAATTAAAAGAGAAAAATGTAATAATATCTACATTTTAGGCAACTACTTTATATTAATTAGTTAATAAATTCAAATGATATATTATATTTTATTCAATGTATTCAAATTAAATCTGATTTTTTGTAATATGACTTCTATTAATAGGTTCAAATTGTTTTTCCAATTCATTCTCACATATTTTCTTCTTCGTCTAAGATATTTTTTTAGAATCAATATTTTTAAAGATCTTTTTAGAATCAACATTCTTAAAGAATACGAATGAATACTCTTAAGAATAAAAATTTACATAAAAAATAATTCATATTACAAATTAAAAATATCATAATAGGTATTCTTAAAGAATAAATATGAATTGCATTCATTGTCTTTTAAACTTGAACGATTCTTTTAAAAATGTGATAAGAACATGTAAGAATGAAAGAGAGATTTTTTTAGAATGATATATAATTTCATAAATCATATGTATTCTTAAAGAATAAAACTAAATTACATACATTCTTAAATTATGATACAAGTTTATTATGGAAAAAATTTAAAAATAATGGATGCTAGTAATACTCTTGGAAGACTAAAATACATTTTTGAAAATGAATTAGACATATTCTAGAAAGTAATATGAGATATTTTTTAAGAGTAAACTGCATTATGAAATTATACAATAACCATTCTGAAAGAATATATGTAAAACATGATGACAAACCCTTTCTATAACATAAAAAAATTTGTAAGGTAAAACAAGAATATATACATTATACACAACCTTCTATAATACATTTTTTTAAGATTTTTTTTTATATATACTACATTATTTGTAATGTGCAATATAAAAGAATATTGCAACAATAAAGATTAAGAAAAAAAATTCATAACTTTTCTCTCTTTCTTTGAATAGCTTAAGCAAGGCCGGTAAAAAAAAATTGAGAAACATTCTAAAAGAATATATATTCTTCTTAAAGAATATTGTAGTATGTATTCTTAAGCAATATCATTAGTAGTCTTTCCTTTTGATTAATGAATTGTAGGTCCTCTAGTTCAACTTCAAACAACTGCAAAATAAATTTGAAGATTTTATTGTAAATGAATTAAAAATATATATATAATTTTAGACTATTGCACCATGAAATCAAGAATTAGTTATAAAAAAAAGTAAATTTAATATAAAGTAAAATCTGTTGTAATAGGATTAAATTTTTGAAAAAATCGTTTGAGGATGATCCAACATTCAGCATATGTACAATCTCATTTTTCTGAATAAAAAAAATCAACAATTGAAATATAAAAAACTAATAAGTAGATGCAAAATAACAAGTAACACTCATCAACATTTTTAAGTTTCAACAGTAAAATAACATCATTGTTTATGTCTTCTATCTAATTAACAAGCAAAACATTTAAAAATCATTAATGTTTAATTCTAAGTTTCAACCATAAATTGTCCTTATAACGAAACCAACAAAAATATTGTTGCAAATAAAAGACAATTATTAAATAATATATACTTTCAAACTAATTTCTCATCGGTATTAAACAATCTAACAAATTCCAAAACAAAAAATTCATCTTGATTTTCTTAATTAACAACTTACATGATTAATCGGTATGATGAAGTTGAGCGTCATTTAAGAACTATTCGGTTCCAATAGTCCATTAAATTTAAAGATACTTTGCCATGTATGTGGACTTTGGAATACTACTTTCATTGAAACGATTTTCTTTCTGAATTATGATCATGATTCATGAAGAAAATGCGATGAAGAAGAAGAAACGAGAACAACCTCTTCCCTTATGAACCTGATTTTGCGTTCCTGATGATGAAAAAGAGGGATATTGTCGATGATCGGTGATGGTGTATAGATTAATAAGGAATAATGCCTAAAATTGTGGATTTTAACTCAAATCTATTGATTAAGTTTCCAAAATTATAGGTATTTAATTTTTTATAATAATTAATTTAATTAGCCAAATTACTTTAATGTTTTTATTAAATGATTGGATCATATTTGGTTATACATTCACACAATACTTATAGGTTATGGGCGTGTTTGGCAAAAGTAGCTGTTAGCTGCAAGCGTGTAGCGGTTAGCAGGTAGCGGGTAGCTGGTAGCGTGTAGCTGGTAGCTGGTAGCGGGAAGCTGTAGCTTTTATTTGTTATATGAATGTTTGACAAAAGTAGCTGGAAGCTTTTGAAATATATAAAATTACATAAAAGGACAATTGATTAAAAATAAAAAAAAATATATAAATATATTTTTAAGGGTAATTATGGAAATTGATTTCAAAAGCTCCGGAGCGTTTTGTTAAAAGCTACATAAAGTAGCTTTTAGAATCAGAGCGTTTTGTTAAAACTAAAAGTTAAATGCTCGTACTACCAAACGAAGCTTTTTGTTTAAACCAGAGCGTTTTGTCAAAAGCTAAAAGCTAGAAGCTCCCAAACGCTTCCAAAAGCTCCGTGCCAAACACGCCCTATATATGAACCTAACTCTCTCTCTCTCTCTCTCTCTCTCTCTCTCTCTCTCTATATATATATATATATATATATATATATATATATATATATATATATATATATAGCAAACAAGATACTCTCTACAACTCATTTCGTCTCTAACAAAACTTAAACTCTCAACCTTTGGCTTTAGCACAACTTTCTACAAACACCTAATCCCACTTTGATACAAATAGGACTGTTCATTATTTGGATAAAACCGAACTGTCCAATTGGTCAATTTGGATTGGACAATTTGGTTCGGATAATCGGATCTTTGGATTGATTTTCAACAAAACCGAATTATTATTTTGGATTGGTTTGGTTTATAAAATAAGAACTGAATAGTCCAAAAAAACCGAATAAACATTTAATATCTATTTATTTATAATATATATCTAGAGTTATTTATTAATTTTGTAATTTATTTTTTCAAATAGGTTCAAAACATTTCACCTGATAAAAAAACATTAATATGTATTTTCTCTAAAAAGCTTTATATATGTAAAATATTTAACTATAATATATTATCTTATTAGTTGTTTATAAATTTCAAATCACAACTAAATAATTTGTTTTCGCTTATTGTGTAAAGTTGAGTAATATTATAATTGTATGTTGTTTTAAAATGTTTCGGTTTTTGAAAACCAAATTATAAAAACCGATCAAACCGAATTGTAATTGGATCGGATCGGATCGGATTTGATTTTGGTTTGGACTATTCGGATCTATGTTTTGAAAATTGAAATCAATTTAGATTCACTTGATTGGATCGGATCAAACCGATCCATCCAAATGAACACGCCTAGATGGACAATTTGGTTCGGATAATCGGATCTTTGGATTGATTTTCAACAAAACCGAATTATTATTTTGGATTGGTTTGGTTTATAAAATAAGAACTGAATAGTCCAAAAAAACCGAATAAACATTTAATATCTATTTATTTATAATATATATCTAGAGTTATTTATTAATTTTGTAATTTATTTTTTCAAATAGGTTCAAAACATTTCACCTGATAAAAAAACATTAATATGTATTTTCTCTAAAAAGCTTTATATATGTAAAATATTTAACTATAATATATTATCTTATTAGTTGTTTATAAATTTCAAATCACAACTAAATAATTTGTTTTCGCTTATTGTGTAAAGTTGAGTAATATTATAATTGTATGTTGTTTTAAAATGTTTCGGTTTTTGAAAACCAAATTATAAAAACCGATCAAACCGAATTGTAATTGGATCGGATCGGATCGGATTTGATTTTGGTTTGGACTATTCGGATCTATGTTTTGAAAATTGAAATCAATTTAGATTCACTTGATTGGATCGGATCAAACCGATCCATCCAAATGAACACGCCTAGATACAACCTCTATGGGGTCTCTCTCTCTCTCTCTCTCTCTCTCTCTCTCTCTCTCTCTCTCTCTCTCTTCTCAAATAGGTTTGCGATCGAGGCTGTGACTTGGCCTGTGTGAGAAAAGATTTCTCCAAATGTGTCTTCGTTGGCCTTTAGCTTTTTGACATAACTATCATCAAAAGTCACATAATAAGTTTCTTCTATATATATATATATATATATATATATATATATATATATATATATATATATATATATATATATATATATATATATATATATATATATATATATTACAAATAACTAACAATAAATTATTTAAGATTATAGTAAAATATAAATATACTATACCCGTTTTATTTTTATATTTACAGACATTTATTATTATAAAGAAATTACTTTAGAACATGGAATAAAAATCCTGGAACATTGTGATGCTCTTTAGTTTGTGTGCGTTTGAAGGGACGTGTTAAAACAACCAGGCACGCATTTCAAATGTGTTAGTTCAGCAACTTTTGGATCATTTTCTTATTCAACGTTTCCAACTTGTTGGTCTTTTCATATATATATATATATATATATATATATATATATATATATATATATATATATATATATATATATATATATATATATATATATATATATATATATATATATATATATATATATATATATATATATATATATATATATAATATTGGTTTTGCACAGGTGAACTGGTCTTACCATATGTAGGCATGAACCCAACCTCTAATCGACAAGTTTCACATTTTTGAACATTGACAATCGTCATTCATGATGGATGTTTTAAAATATTTGTGTCTAACTAACTTATTGTATACAAATGATCAGTTTTGATAATAATTATTTATAGTATTTGAAAAAAAAAAAAAGAAACTTGTTTTAGTATGTGTTATAAACCTACTCAACATTTGAAGACAAGTTCTCTTTATAAGCAATACATTACGTTCGGACAGAACTGTAGCATTACTTCTGTTTCGTGAAATTATTTTGAACCAATTAACAAAATTAGGAAGTAATCATACCAAACACATAAAGTGGGTTGACCTAATGCACAAGTGACATGAGTTGTTAATCTAAGCCAAAAAGTAGTAATTGGTTGTAAATTTATCATCTTTACCTGAGTAGTGAAACCAGAACATGCGTAAAAGAAAATGATATTACTTTAAATGTATGAAGTTTTCATAATAATATTCAAATGTATTTCATGACAAATTAAAGGGTTCACATAATTTTAGTAACTCTTCGATGGAAGGTGAATTTCATTATCACAATTGGATTAACTCAACAAGAATATATATATAATTGAATCTTTGATACTAATCACTGTTGTTTTAAGATGGTATAAGATCTAAATACATTGCATTTTAAATTGAATAAATTAGAACACAAACAATAAAGGAGAGAAGATATTATATATCTTACTAATAGAGAACACCTAATTAATTCTTGATATATATATAAATGGTCCCCATTGTTTAGTGCAACCAATCATGATGAGTAATCTTGGACTTGAAGGTATACAAGTCTTTAGGTTCTATCATTAAAAAAACATATCCAAAAACCTTATATAAGGACAACTAAATAACGCTTATCTTCACAAAAATTTCTTCAAACCATTCTAGTTTTCTGTTTTGGAAAATGAGATCTAAGCATCAAATTTCCACTCTTTTCCTTATAGCCTTCTTCTTGTTCATTTTAGGATGTTGTGCTTCACCTAGGAAGAATACCCGCTCTCATCGTCCTTGTAAAGAATTGGTGTTCTATTTCCACGACATTATTTACAATGGCAAGAACTTCAAGAATGCAACTTCAGCCATTGTAGGTGCTCCAGCTTGGGGAAATCACACCATTCTAGCAAATAATAACCATTTTGGGAACGTGGTTGTATTCGATGATCCTATAACATTGGATAACAACTTGCACTCACCCCCTGTTGGGAGAGCACAAGGGCTTTATATCTATGACAAAAAAGAAATCTTTACATCATGGCTTGCATTCTCGTTTGTGTTTAACTCGACTGCCCATAAGGGTAGCATTAACTTTGCAGGTGCTGATCCATTGATGAACAAAACAAGAGACATTTCGGTAATTGGTGGAACGGGTGATTTCTTCATGACTAGAGGTGTGGCTACTCTCATGACAGATGCATTTGAGGGGGAGGTTTACTTTAGGCTTCGTGTTGATATTAAGTTCTATGAATGCTGGTAACCAAGAACTGAAAGCTTTCTTCCAAGATTTTGCTGACGTTAGTTTTCTATGTTTATGTCGTTGTTTATTTTAAAAGGATGTAAATCCATCTATCTTTTCTTTGAAGGCATAAGAAGATGCCAACTTTTCAAGTCATCAAGTGTTATTAAATTTAAGTACGTCGTATTGTTTTTGGGTTTTGTCAATTTTATGGTAACATGGATAACAAAAAGTTTGTCGTTTATCTATATTTAGTCGAGTTTTGAAATCATAATATATTACTTTACAAGTAATAAATTTGATTTGTTTTGTCTCCAACCTATTAAAAAGATGCTAATCACTATGGATTACTTTAATGGACCTGCCGCCTGTTTAACCGTTTTTAAAGCAAACATTTCTTTAGAACTCTAAAAAATCTTAGGGAAAATGACTCTTAAGAGTAATTAACTTTTGCGTTTATACTCATTTGGTCCATTTTTTTTTTGTATTCAATATACCATCAAACTTGTTGTTTGCGTTCACCATAATCCTTTTGACCGACTTTTGACCTGTGATAGTCGGTCAAAGGGTTATGGTGAACACAAACAACAAGTTCGATGAAATATTGAGTACAAAAAAAAAAAGGAAAGGGACCAAATAAGAACGAACTCAACAGTTGGTTACCCTCCTGAGACATTTTTCCCGAAAAGTTAAATGAAATTAAAGTTGCAAAATTATCAAAGACTGCAACCTTCTTTGGCTATAACGTATATGAAGAGCGTTTCAAATGGGTAACCTTGTTAAAACATGGTCTATGTTATGCTTACTGTGGTTAACTGTCAACACCTCTCTGCAAAATGATATGACTGTGTACGAGAGGTATATTTATCAGCATAAACATTTACCTCAAGATATATTTTGGTGATGTGTCTACAAAAGCATCATGATATTGTACATATTGATGTTGTATCTTATCCCATGAATTCGATCTTAAAGCTAAGTAAACTCAAAAATCAACAGCACTTGTGATTCCACTCGTTTGTAGACTTGTCTAGAATCCATGATATGATAAATCATTTGATTGGAAATGTAAATGTAGTAATGAAATGCGCCTGCTTAGTCAAGATTCCCCTAATAAATATCCAAGTGTATTACAAAGTTGTACATGTATGAATAATGTTCTTTCGTGGGTTATGTTTTGAAGAGAAGCAAGAATGAATCTCATAAAGTCCTTAATATCAGTAGGATATGACGTGAGATTTCCTGTAAATGAGTAAAGGGAAAATGAATCAGGAGGGTAACCAACTGTTGCATTTGTTCTCATTTGGTCCCTTTTTTTGTACTCAATATACCATCGAACTTGTTGTTTGTGTTCACCATAACCCTTTGACCGGCTATCACAGGTCAAAAGCCGGTCAAAAGGGTTATGGTGAACACAAACAATAAGTTCGATGGTATATTGAATACAAAAAAAAACGGAAAGGGACCATGCGTACAAACGCAAAAGTTAATTACCCTCAAGAGTCATTTTCCCAAAATCTTAATAGGAATTTTATAGGGGCGGCTAAAAAAGCCCACCCCATTTCACAAGTGTCTTCTATCATAGTTGTCAATATCGAAATATGACTTGATATGGTATTTTAGGATCGGAATTGAAATATCCTACCAAAACAAAAGCGAACGTACATGTATATCAACAGTGTCTATGCACACCCCTAAATTTGAATTATTTTTATATAAAGTATATGAGTGAAATTTCAATGGACGCCTATTAGAAATACCTAATCGAAAATTATTAACAGACATGGAATCTTTTAATACATTAAAATCCAATGTAGAGACGTTAGGAGGAAATTTAACTAAAATAAATCTTTTTTATATATATTATCATACACTTTTGACCATTTTAAAATTTTAAAATATAAGAGAACATAGGTAAGATGTGGAAAATATTTATTAAAAAAAAACGTAATTTCCAAGCTCCTATATGTGCATCAGAGGATGCCGCTCTACTATCCGTCGTTGTCGTATCGTCCTCTACTCCTCTCCGCCTTCATCTCTCGCATTAGCAGCAGTCCTTCATACATACTGTAACAACGGAAATTTTTGAACAAATTTTTCATTTCTAAAAATGTATTTTCATCCAAAACAAGGCATAAATATCCAACGTATCATGTCATAATACAAAACATATGAATCCCAAGATCATAAATCATCTATCAGTGTGTACAGATCACGCCGACGCCTTCCCACGGTCCTTGCTAGTACCTGAAACATATACACAACAACTGTAAGCATAAATGCTTAGTGAGTTCCCCAAAATACAACTTACGCACATATGCCTTTCCAGGCCCTGACCTTCCGGTCCATGTGTCTCAGGGGACTTCCATCCCTGCTGGGTAAACCTTCCGGTCCTACCCACGCCAACCCTTCGGTCCAAATTACAACGCCTTCCGACCCATAACGTATTCGCCTTCCGGCCCATAACATAATGCCTTCCGACCCACATTAAGCATATCATACATAGCACATATAACAATTAACTTATCACATATAGCACATATGTCTCATATCATACCCGACCTTCCGGTCACACAGTCAAACCCTTCCGGGTACAATATAGTGAGAAGACTCACCTCGTGAATATCGATAGCTAGCAAATCCCGAAATCACTCGTGCTCGATCCTCCGAGCTACAATCTCCCTATATCATCATACATCTCTTATTAACACTTTTACCACTAAGGTTGACTACCCTTTTTAAGTCAACACTAGTCAACTCTTGGTCAACGGTCAACGGTCAACTTTGACCGGACTCGGCGAGTGCACTAGGGCGACTCGACGAGTCTAGATGTTCTCACCAACTCTCTAGGATTCCCTTTTGACACGTCGAGTACTCCCCCTGACTCGACGAGTTCCATCTGGAAGAATCGCGGGGCCACCCCGACTCAACTCGCCGAGTCTCAAGAACAACTCGGCGAGTCCCAGTTCGACTCAGTCCACCTGACAACCCTCTCTAACTCGCCCTGACTCACTGAGTCAACCCACGACTCGACTGGACCACTCACTGGACAATCTAAGGCAATCTTCAAGCTACTCGTCGAGTCTGCTCATCGGACTCGGCGAGTCCATGCCATGCAATCACTCAAACTCGCTTCTAAGGTCAGATCTGCTCCAACAATTCATAGATCTGGCCTTCCTAGACTGATTCATCACGTAAAGCCCTTATCTTGGTGTTCACAATACACTCCATGTCTCATAAATGGCATTTTGGCCCAAGGCATAAGGATTCCAATCCAAAAACTCCATTGATTCACAGAAAGCTTGGTCAAAGGGACACTCTGGACCCCCAAGGGCCCAGATCTATGGTCTAAAACGCTTAAGGGACCAAGGGAGCACTAGATCTAGCCACATGAGGCCTCAATAAGCCATAAATCAATGAAAACATCAACATAGAAGAGGATAGCTCGAAGATATTACCACAATAACGATACTCTGGACTCCAAACCCTCAAAAATGGCTCCTCTTGCTTTCCCCTTAGCTGATCCTCCCTTTCCCTTGCAAGATGACACTTCCAAGATCAATAATGGCCTTCTTCTCTGCTCCAAACGCTTACACTCGATTAGGGTTTCACTCAAGGGACTGGTGAGCACAAATGACGGCCATAAGTGTAACGCCCGTAGATCAGGGCTAGTCAATTTAGAGACAATAAGAGTCAAAAATGACTTTTTGATAGAAGATTATTTAGGGTGAATAATCCTAACTAAGTTTTAGTATATGTTACAAGGTTTCCGTGCATATAAAGAACGCCAAAATCCGAGTTATAACGAAGAAGTTATGACCTGTCGAAGTTTCGCGACAGAACCGGCACGGCACAACGCGACGTAAAAAGTGAATTTACGTTAGAGCGATATTTAGCCTTAGCAATCTAAACGAGAATCGAAGATCTCGTTGTTGGTATCGAAGCGATAAAAAGTTAGGCGAGAACGGACGTCAAACGAAGAAGTTATGAATTTATAACGAAGTTTTTTGTCGCGGCCTATTAAAAATAAATAATAAAAATAAAAGTCAAAATTAGCCGACGGAGTCTAAACGAAAGTTGTAGAGCGTAGTCTCACCTTCGCGTGGATATAAAGAACGTCGAAAACGGAGTTCGTATGAAGAAGATATGAATTTCCGAAGTTTATTAATCAATTTGTATTTAAATTTAAAAGGAAATTCGGAAGCATTATCCGAAGGAGTCAGCGGTCTGATCCGAGGTACGCGCTGCGTACTCGAGTACGCCCCGCGTACTCCGAAGTGTCGACATTCGCAGCAAGTGGCTTCGGATGACGCACGCAGTGACGTTTTTCGGACCAGTACGCCCCGCGTACTGGCGTACGCCCCGCGTACTCCGAGGCTCCAGCCTCCTATAAATAGGATGCGAGGGCAGCCGACCCAATTGCCAATTTCTTCTCTTCTCTCTCCCGTTTTGCATCGTTTTGCGTGCCAGAAATATCCCGAAGCCCCGGTATTATTCTCTAGCCCCGAGGCAAGTCCCGAGATCCCGAAGATCCCGAGAAGTGCGGTTCCCGAGCCGAAGCTCTGCCCGCGAGAAGTTCGATTTTTGTGGAGATCTTCCAGATCTGCGGTGGATTACTATTTCTGCAAGCCGTAGTGCTATCCGATCATCTTCTGATCAAGTGAGTGTATACTACCTTTCATAAACACGATAATAATACAAGTATGGTTTGAGTGTATTAAGTATATTGTTGTTTATATGTGTGGGTGTGTAGTTGTTTTCTTCTAACACATCAATATGAAGTATTTGTTATGAAATACGTGCTATGTGTTTATATGTTATTTGTCTATTTGAGATGGACATGGAAATTGGAGTTTTATACAGGTGTTAAATGATTTAAACTGTGTAAGTATTTATATCTACAAAATTGTTGGGTAGAACGAGGGTAGATGGGATAGTTGGTGACTATGGAGTTAGCGCCTGCTGTTAGATAAACCTTGGTGACTATGGAGTTAGCGCCTGCTGTTAGATAAACCTTGGTGACTATGGAGTTAGCGCCTATTATTAGATAAACCTTGGTGACTATGGAGTTAGCGCCTTTTGTATAAACCTTGGTGACTATGGAGTTAGCGCCTTTTGTATAAACCTTGGTGACTATGGAGTTAGCGCCTATTGCATAAACCTTGGCGACGATGTGACTTCGTGCCTATTTGTATAAACCTTGGTGACTATGGAGTTAGCGCCTGCTGTTAGATAAACCTTGGTGACTATGGAGTTAGCGCCTATTATTAGATAAACCTTGGTGACTATGGAGTTAGCGCCTTTTGTATAAACCTTGGTGACTATGGAGTTAGCGCCTATTGCATAAACCTTGGCGACGATGTGACTTCGTGCCTATTTGATGAACCTTGGCGACTATGGAGTTAGCGCTTGTTAAGTAAACCTTGGCGACTATGGAGTTAGCACTTGTTACGTGAACCTTGGTGACTATGGAGTTAGCATCGCTTGAGTAAACCCCGACGACTATGGAGTTAGCGTCTGATAACTATGGATTTAGTACTCGTTAGATAAACTTTGGCAGCAATGGATTTCGTGCCGATTCCTTAGGAATAAGTGAATGAAGGATAGTTGGTTCTTAGGGTGAAACCTTAAGAAGATAATGGGGATGGGTATTTGGGTTGATTGTTTGATAATAGAATATAACAAATGTATTATTGTGGGTTGAAAACCCTATATGCTCACCAGGCTCCCAAGCCTGACCCACTCAGTTTTCTTTTCATTACAGGTAATGACACAAGAGTATAAGTCGGCAGACTTGACGAGAGATTTTGGATTATAGATCAGTAGTTGAATAACTATTGTAAAGTCTATTTTATGTTGTTTATGCTTTTGGTCTGTAACGAACATGACATCCCGAGGTTTTATTATTTAATGAAAATACATTCTTTTCGAGAAATGTTTTGATAAAATGGTTATCATATTTTATTTTGGGAACAAATTCCGCAACCGTTTTCTTTAAACGATCACTCTGATTTTGAAAACAAAGCATAAACAAATCGGTCTTTTCTGGCCGTGAAATTGGGGATGTCACAGTTGGTATCAGAGCATTAGTTTAAGCGAACTAGGAATTTGTAGGATTTCTAGACTTAAACTTAGAATGCTAAGCAATGATTGCGAGTTGAGTGTGTCCATTATATTTTAGGTAGTACACCTAAATTGACACAGGCACTATTTTATTTTAGGAAAATTGCCTAAAAAGCTTTTACGTGCTAAATGTTTTGTGTGATAGCTATATTGATGCTATTATTTGTTCGGATCTATGGTCTGTTGCCGACCGGATCTGGAAACCTTATGTGTATAGGATTCTAAGCGTACGTCTACGATATTAGAACTAGCATATAAACGTTTCGGAGTGATAAGGATGATTTGAATATCTATCGTGATTAAGGATCTAATTTCACCATATTCGGTGTATAGATCAAAAATGGTGAGAACGAGGAGTGGAGTTGGAAATGCTGATGAGAACAGGAATCAAGTACCAGTAATTGAACAAATACCTGTTGTGGCAGCAGCGCCTGAACCAATGACAATGGCCGGAGTTCAAGTGATGATCCAGGCAATGTTGAATAATCAGATGGAAGAAACTAGACGTCTGATCAGACAAAATCGCGAGGAATTGTCAATTCGAGTAGAAGAGCCCGAAGTAAATGGAGGGCATTCTGAAGGAGGAAACTATAGTGGGACCGTTGGTCAAGCCAACCCACCAATAGTTCGCCAAAACAACCAGGATAGAGGAAATGATGGACGTGGATGCAAGTACAAGGATTTCATGGCATCCAAACCACCATGTCTTTCTGGGAGCCCGACACCGGTGCAAGTCATGGACTGGATCTCCGAGATGGAGACAATGTTTGAAAGTTGCGAGTGTAGCAACAGACAGAAGACCGCTCTTGCAATCCCTCTGTTAAAATCTGGAGTATTGAGCTGGTGGAAGTTACTGGCTGGTTCAATGCCCAAGGGGGAAGCTAGCAAGATGTCTTGGGAAGAGTTCGTGGAGCAAATGAAAATGCAATACTGCTCTGAGCAGGATCTTCTGGAAATCAACAATGAGTTCCAGAATCTGAAGAAAGGAAAATTGAGCGTTACTGAATACGCTACGAGCTTTACGGAGAAGATGAAGCTTATTCCATACTTAATTCCGACTGAACTTTCCAAGGTCAACAAGTTTGCTAATGGGTTACCAGCGGACTTTGGTCCGATAGTCAAACAAGCAACCACTCTGAAAGCCGCCATCTGGGCAGCCAAAAATGTTGAGACCCAAATAAAAGAAAAGGGTCTGGAAAGGGCTGAAGTTGGAGAGAAAAGGAAGCGTGAAGGATCTTCAATAATCGACAAAGAAAGTAAATTCTCGAAATCTGGGGGAAGAGATGAGGCTAAGTGGTGTGAGAAGTGTAAGAAGAAACACTTCGGGAAATGTAGCGAGGAGATGACTTGCTACAAATGTGGGAAGACAGGGCACTATGCCAACAAGTGCGCACCTAACAAGAAGATGTGCTATAGGTGTAATGAAGAAGGTCATATTTCTAAAGACTGCCCACAGAAAAACACACCTCCACAGCCAAGGGCATTCAACATGTTCCTCAACAAAGCAGAAAGAGATGGGAGGGTTAAAGGATGAAGACTTCATATTAATATATAAAGTCGGTAAAGTCTGTATCAGGAAGCATAGCCTGTTAGAGGCATAGTATAGGGTGAACTTGAACTTTTGTGTAATAGTTTCAAGAATTAATATAAATCCTAGTTTTGTTATCTGATGTGTTGAATGATTATATGATTTATGTATGGTGACTTGGTTAACTGCGAGACAATACTTGGGACGAGTATGAGTAGGTGTGAATGGTAGTAGAGATCTATACTACCGGAAGCACAGGACTCGCGCTTGGATCAGGGGAAGTCACAAGGTTATCAAGAAGCTAGTAATTGATTCCGTTTTATTCAAGTATGTCATTACCATTATTTCGGTAATGTCTAGTAAGATAGTTGTTATTCCGACCCTAGGGGTCATATCAATTGAGTCCGACTATGATGAGAGGTCATCGGGACGTGACCCATCAGGGTTACTACTTAGAATGGAGAGATGACTTATGGAGTCAGTATGCGAATCCTATTTCGTTGATGATTCCGGGACGTAATCATCCTAAGGGGGAGATAATTGTAACGCCCGTAGATCAGGGCTAGTCAATTTAGAGACAATAAGAGTCAAAAATGACTTTTTGATAGAAGATTATTTAGGGTGAATAATCCTAACTAAGTTTTAGTATATGTTACAAGGTTTCCGTGCATATAAAGAACGCCAAAATCCGAGTTATAACGAAGAAGTTATGACCTGTCGAAGTTTCGCGACAGAACCGGCACGGCACAACGCGACGTAAAAAGTGAATTTACGTTAGAGCGATATTTAGCCTTAGCAATCTAAACGAGAATCGAAGATCTCTTTGTTGGTATCGAAGCGATAAAAAGTTAGGCGAGAACGGACGTCAAACGAAGAAGTTATGAATTTATAACGAAGTTTTTTGTCGCGGCCTATTAAAAATAAATAATAAAAATAAAAGTCAAAATTAGCCGACGGAGTCTAAACGAAAGTTGTAGAGCGTAGTCTCACCTTCGCGTGGATATAAAGAACGTCGAAAACGGAGTTCGTATGAAGAAGATATGAATTTCCGAAGTTTATTAATCAATTTGTATTTAAATTTAAAAGGAAATTCGGAAGCATTATCCGAAGGAGTCAGCGGTCTGATCCGAGGTACGCGCTGCGTACTCGAGTACGCCCCGCGTACTCCGAAGTGTCGACATTCGCAGCAAGTGGCTTCGGATGACGCACGCAGTGACGTTTTTCGGACCAGTACGCCCCGCGTACTGGCGTACGCCCCGCGTACTCCGAGGCTCCAGCCTCCTATAAATAGGATGCGAGGGCAGCCGACCCAATTGCCAATTTCTTCTCTTCTCTCTCCCGTTTTGCATCGTTTTGCGTGCCAGAAATATCCCGAAGCCCCGGTATTATTCTCTAGCCCCGAGGCAAGTCCCGAGATCCCGAAGATCCCGAGAAGTGCGGTTCCCGAGCCGAAGCTCTGCCCGCGAGAAGTTCGATTTTTGTGGAGATCTTCCAGATCTGCGGTGGATTACTATTTCTGCAAGCCGTAGTGCTATCCGATCATCTTCTGATCAAGTGAGTGTATACTACCTTTCATAAACACGATAATAATACAAGTATGGTTTGAGTGTATTAAGTATATTGTTGTTTATATGTGTGGGTGTGTAGTTGTTTTCTTCTAACACATCAATATGAAGTATTTGTTATGAAATACGTGCTATGTGTTTATATGTTATTTGTCTATTTGAGATGGACATGGAAATTGGAGTTTTATACAGGTGTTAAATGATTTAAACTGTGTAAGTATTTATATCTACAAAATTGTTGGGTAGAACGAGGGTAGATGGGATAGTTGGTGACTATGGAGTTAGCGCCTGCTGTTAGATAAACCTTGGTGACTATGGAGTTAGCGCCTGCTGTTAGATAAACCTTGGTGACTATGGAGTTAGCGCCTATTATTAGATAAACCTTGGTGACTATGGAGTTAGCGCCTTTTGTATAAACCTTGGTGACTATGGAGTTAGCGCCTTTTGTATAAACCTTGGTGACTATGGAGTTAGCGCCTATTGCATAAACCTTGGCGACGATGTGACTTCGTGCCTATTTGTATAAACCTTGGTGACTATGGAGTTAGCGCCTGCTGTTAGATAAACCTTGGTGACTATGGAGTTAGCGCCTATTATTAGATAAACCTTGGTGACTATGGAGTTAGCGCCTTTTGTATAAACCTTGGTGACTATGGAGTTAGCGCCTATTGCATAAACCTTGGCGACGATGTGACTTCGTGCCTATTTGATGAACCTTGGCGACTATGGAGTTAGCGCTTGTTAAGTAAACCTTGGCGACTATGGAGTTAGCACTTGTTACGTGAACCTTGGTGACTATGGAGTTAGCATCGCTTGAGTAAACCCCGACGACTATGGAGTTAGCGTCTGATAACTATGGATTTAGTACTCGTTAGATAAACTTTGGCAGCAATGGATTTCGTGCCGATTCCTTAGGAATAAGTGAATGAAGGATAGTTGGTTCTTAGGGTGAAACCTTAAGAAGATAATGGGGATGGGTATTTGGGTTGATTGTTTGATAATAGAATATAACAAATGTATTATTGTGGGTTGAAAACCCTATATGCTCACCAGGCTCCCAAGCCTGACCCACTCAGTTTTCTTTTCATTACAGGTAATGACACAAGAGTATAAGTCGGCAGACTTGACGAGAGATTTTGGATTATAGATCAGTAGTTGAATAACTATTGTAAAGTCTATTTTATGTTGTTTATGCTTTTGGTCTGTAACGAACATGACATCCCGAGGTTTTATTATTTAATGAAAATACATTCTTTTCGAGAAATGTTTTGATAAAATGGTTATCATATTTTATTTTGGGAACAAATTCCGCAACCGTTTTCTTTAAACGATCACTCTGATTTTGAAAACAAAGCATAAACAAATCGGTCTTTTCTGGCCGTGAAATTGGGGATGTCACAATAAGGCCCTTTAAATAGGTCCCAAACCCGAGCAATTAGGGTTTCATTAAACAGCATGGACTCGCCGAGTCCACACCTTGGACTCGCTGAGTCCAGACGCGAACCCGCGTCCAGAATCGCGACCCTACTCGGCGAGTCTGAGCTCCAACTCGCCGAGTCCACTCACAAAACATCAAAATTAGAAACATAAAAGATACCTGGAAATCCGGGCTGTTACACATACTTATAAAACTAGCAATTTTTCTTGAATCTCATGCATTTGAAACCCTCTTTTTTAACTTCCTTTCACCACATTCATTTCAAGCTCCCATGAGTTTTCAATTTCTTTACAATAATATTATAAATAAGTTAAATAATGTTTTATAAACAAGAAAGGGTGTTTTATTACGATGTCTTCATCCCACATCGATGGTGAGAGTAACAAGAGAACGTTTCCTCTTCTATTAATAGAAAATGTTGTGAAATGCTTCAAAGGGACCAAACCATGAGAACTTCCTCATGCCTACTTTTTTAGGATTTTGAAGGCATTATTTGGTGAGATTGTTTATATTGGCAAGTGTCCAGTTAACTTTTAGAATTCCAAAATTGGTTTTGAACTGAATTTTTTCAGGTTTAAACCGTGTTTCAGTTAGAAAAAAAAATTATGTAGTTGGGTATATTGAGTTGAACCGGAGTTGGATCAATTTGGACCGATAAAGGAATCATTTTCCTTTCACAACAAAAATTTGAAACTCCCATGATTTTTCAAAGTATTTCTAATAATATTATAAATAAGATACATAATTTTATATAAATATAAAAAAGCATCTACCTAAACCTAAAATTATAACTGTCTGAAAAATCACTTTGATTCAAAAGCAAGAAATATATACAAACCGGGTTTCACTAGAAAGAAAAAATATGTAGTTTGGTATATTTAGTTGAATCGGTCCGAGTTTGATCTATTTGGACCATAAAAAAAGCATTTTCCTTTCACTACATATATTTGAAACTCCCAGGATTTTTCAAATTGTTTCCAATGATATTTTAAAAAAGTTACATAATGTTATATAAATATAAAAAAACATCTACCTAAAAATAAAATTATAATTGTTTGAAAATTTGATTTGATCAAAAGCACGAAATATATACGCATATTATATTTTATAAATGAATTCTTTTTATAATGAACTTTTGAATCTTGAAAATACATATAAACAAGCTTTCTAAATTAAGTACCTAACTGAATTTATGATTTTAGAATTGAACAAAAAATTATTCAATAAGAACTTACTTTTTTGAATAACAACTTACGAGATTATAGAAAAATGGAACTATTGAACAATAAAGAAAGGGTAAACAAGAGAAAGAGTGTTTTACTAAATAAGTTGAATAATGTTTTATTAACAAGAAAGCGTGTTTTATTACAATGTCTTCATCCCACATCGATGGTGAGAGTAAACAAGAAAATGTTTCCTCTTCTATAAATAGGAAAGGTTGTGAAATGTTTCAAAGGGACCAAACCATGAGAACTTCCTTATTCCTACCTTTTTAGGATCTTGAGGGTATTCTTTGGTGAGATTGTCTTTATTGGCAACTGTCCATTTAAGTTTTAGAATCCCGAAAATGGTTTTGAACAAGATTTTTTTTAGTTTCAAACAGAGTTTAGGGTGAAAAACCGTTATGTAGTTTGGTATAGTGAGTTGAATCGGTCTGAGTTTGATCAATTTGGACCGATAAAGGAAGCATTTTCCGTTCAGCACATACATTTGAAACTCCCATGATTTTTCAAATTGTTTCTAATAATATTATAAATAAGTTACCTAAACATAAAATTATAATTGTTTGAAAAATAAATTTGATTCAAAAACACAAAATATATACAAACCGGGTTTCAATAGAAAAAAATGTTATGTAATTTGGTATATTAAGCTGAATCGGTCCAAGTTTGATCAATTTGGACCGATAAATGAAGTATTTTCCTTTCAACATATACATTTGAAACTCCCACGATTATTCAAATTGTTTATAATAATATTATAAGTTACATAATGTAATATAAGTATACAAAAAAATCTACCTAAACATAAAATTATAATTGTTTGAAAAATCACTTTGATTCAAAAACAAGAAATATATAATCGATTATATTTTATAAATGAATTCATTTTATAATGACATTTTGAATCATGAAAATACATATAAACAAACTTTCTATATTAAGCACCTAACTGAATTTATGATTTTAGGATTTAACAAAAAGTTATTCAATAAAAACTTGATTTTTTATAGCAACTTACGAGATTACTGAAAAATGAAACTATTGAACAATAAATATTCTGAATAACATTTTATTTTTATTATTTAATATTTTATTTAACAAAATGAAATTATTGGCAAATAAAGAAATTAGTTTAATTAAAATGCCATCATCCCACATTGATCGTGAGAGTAAACAAGAGAATATATTCTCCTCTACAAATAGGAAAGATTCTGAAATATTTTAAAGGGACTAAGTCATGAGATCTTCCTTGCAGCTAACTTTGTAGGACGTTGAGTGTATTCTTTGGTGAGATTGTCTTTGTCGATAAGTGACCAATTAAATTTTAGAATTTCGAAAATGATTTTGGACCGTATCTTTTAGATTGGATCGAGTTTAATAAGGATTCGAGTGTCTTCTGGCTGAGTTAGGCAAACTCACTTTCATTAGAGGCCGAGTTTAAGTAACATGCCTAGTATTTGGTTGTGTTAGCCAAGTTTTAGAACCCTATATGTAATACAAGTTTAAGTTTTAACCTTATAAAAGACGTCACTATTATCATATGTTCTACATAATTATGGTAATATTTATGATATAAAACATTTTTTTTACTATTTAAGATAAAAAGTTGTCTCTATTATCATATGTTGTACAGAATGATAAAATTTAAGATAGATAAAAAGATGTCTCTATTATCGTATTTTCTACATAATGATAATATTTAATATAAACGTTTTAATTTAATATGAAATTATTATTTAATAGATAACAAAAACGATTTATTTATTTTTAAAAATTAATTTTTTTTCTATTTTAATCATATAACTTTGTGTATGCAAAACAACTTCAAGTTTCAATCTTATCTCTTATAATATAGTTCAACATAATAACAATACTAAAAATCATTTTTTTTATTTTTTATGAAATTATTATTTAATTGTTAATAACAATGATTTAGTTATTTTTAATATAAAAGATTTTTTTATATCCCACGCAACGCGGGGGCATTCGCCTAGTTTCGGATAAATTAGGCAACCACGTGAATCATATTTTTTTCTACTTTTTGGGCCTCCTTATCTTGAGGTATCGGTTTTTCTTACTATTTTCTTATTTAGGGGGGGTGTTTGGATAGGAAAAAAAGAGGTGCTTATTGCTTATTCCCACAATAAGCTAACTTTGAGTCTTTGGATAAAATCCAGCTTATTAAGCTAAATAAGCTAATTTTAAGAAGCATCTCTCCCCATGTTTAATGATTATTGCTTATTCCCACCACAAATAAGCTAATAAGCAATATGCTAATAAGTTAATCCAAACACCCCCTTACTCGCTAGAGGTAAGGTCAATTCTAAGAAAGAAAGTGTGCCCACTTTTGTAATTTAACATCACATGGTTCAAAAGTAAAGCTTGGAAATAATAAAGTTCATATCAACAAAGATTTGTTAATTATTTTCAAAATTTAAAACATCATACTAAATCACTGGAAAAAAATTACTAGTATTTTTTTAGCGGCTCATTATAAAAAAATCACATTAGAAAGGAGCTAGTGGGAACACCTAAAACTAATCTCTAAATATTATTAACAGAGAAACCTTATGACATCATCTTAAACAATCAGAACCCTTGATTGCATTTCATTTATAACTTTTCCACCCTTAGATTATTTTATTGACATCATCATGACTAATTCAAAGACCGTTTCTTTTGAACAACGTGTAACTTCTCCATATAGGAATAAAATGTAATCAAATCCCATAAAATCGGGTTTTAGATTAGGCATTGAAATGATAATTTTGATCTGTTTTCTTTTTTTTACAGTGTTTTCCTTCAATCAATTTTCTCTTAAAATCGCATATATATCAATTATGAAATATATATCCAAGGAATCAAATCGCCAATTGTCCTCTGTTTGTGAAGATGTAAACCCTCCTGCAAAGGATTTAGCCATGATCTAGATTAAGTAAGTTTCATCATCCTCGTGTATTCGTGGGGCCGAGCCACACATCAAACCTCTGAAATATGTTGTGAGTTTGAGGTGTCGAGATTTTGGTGGGGAGGGATTACAAACCCAAACCCTAACCGTATGTGTTTGAGTATATGTAAAGCTATTATTGTTTTGTTTAAGTGTGTGACAAACCGGAATTTTCATTTGTTCAAACTTTAAAGTCAAGCACTTAAATTACAAGTCAATTACATTCCTAATAATTGTTAGCCAATTTAAAGTTCGTTTGAGTGTTTTTAGTATTTATTCTTCAAACGAACGAATGAAAGGAAGTACCGTCCCGAGTCTTGGAGTTGCAAAACCGCACATACCACCTTAATAAGGAGTTCACGGCCAAACTTTTAGAGTTTGGGTCGTAAACTCCCTAGTGGCCGTGAACTCATGCCTTAGGCATGAGTTTACTCCCCAAACTCCTCACTTTTCACTTCCATTCTCAAGAACACCCTCTATTCTCTCTCAACTATCATCCCGTCTTTCACCCGATCTCCCGAAAATGTAAGTGTTTCTCGACTTGATTTGTTGTTATAACATAACACCTAGTGTTTATACATCATTTCATCCATTCAATTTTGTGTTTTACTTAGATCTTCAAAACACCAAGAACACCAAGAACACACACTAGTGTTCTTGGACCTTAAACACCAAATTAAGCTTCTATCTTGTAAGTACAATTTCCCTAGCTTCTTCGGCGCTTAATATGAACTTGATAACACTTGAAAATCATCAAATAACACAAGAACAAAGGAGTTTACGGCCAAGGATGCTCTTGGGCCGTAAACCCCTTTTTAAGTGGTAAAATGGACATTAGTCCCTTCCTAAGCCTTGGATGCCAACCTTGAACGTTCCTAGAAGTGTTTAAGACCTTAAACAACAATCAAAACATGTACCTAAGAGATTTTACAACCGTGAACACATAAGAATATGGTCATTTGGCCGTAAACTCCACAAGGTGGTCTTATTATGCCCCTAATGCTTTCCGTAAGGCTTGGACTTGATCATTTGATGCCCAATCATGACTTGTAAGACCTCAAAACACAATTTGGAACTTAGTACCATGATTTTATGGCCCTAAAATCATGGGGAAATGGTCATGGGCCGTAAACTCCATAAAGGGGTGGTTCATGGGCCATAAACTCCAATGCCATGTCATACAACCCTTAGGTGCAACCCTTTAGTACCTGTAGCACTTGAATCAAAGTGTTTCCATGACCTAGGGTGTCTTAACTTGATTAATTAGTTATTAATTGACTAATTAGATTACATATATGTTTATTATATGATAACTAGGACCATTGCGTGTGTTCAAGTCCTCACTTGACACCTAGCACCTTGTCCGACACTTCCGAACAAACCACTCACTACGGGTGAGTTCATACCCCTTAATTAACCTTTTAAATGTTTATAAATGCTTTATAGGGGAGGGGGGGAATACAAGTTGAATCATGTTTAGTTATTATATCAATCACATGTGATTAATAACTAGCCTGCAAATGGATTTACTGTATGTTAACTGTTTTACCAAACAGATTTCTTCAAATGACTTTCTTAAACGTTTTTATATGTTTAAAACTCTTTATTAAACCGTCTTACATACTGTATGTTTCCTGTTAAACTCTTTTACAACTGAGTTTCAAACAAAGGTCTTCCTTATACTTAAACTGTCTTAAACAAAATATTTTCAAAGGTTTTACAAAACTTCTTTTATACTTTTATATTATCAAACGCATGCCCATATATGTATAGTTATATAAGTAATGTTTAAAGAACTTAGGAAGGCTTATTCACTTTATTTCATTTTCCTCGTTGGGATGTGGCTTTAGGGTATCGGTTAGTCGTCTGAATGTCATCTAAATATTAGTTATATACCATGTATACATATATAGACATAAAAGTTTCCTCAGTCAGTTCAATACCTTTGGGTAGCAAATGCATACTTTCGGTTATACACGTACATTATTAGTAACTATTATAGGTATAGTTAGGAGATACTACTTACCATTCCAAGTACAAGGAATCACACAAGAGTCAGTTCATTCATGAGTCTATACTAGTACATTACATGTTACATGAGTACGTTTACATAGATACCCTTATATGGATACTTTTACATGGATACTGTTACGTAGATACTATATGTTGAGATACTATTACATATTATATGTGTAGATACTATTATATATAATTCTCCTTCTTACCTTTATTTTGTGATACATTCACATAATCGATGAGATAGATTGGACTTAATATCCTAGTACCAAAGGATACTTTAAGGGACTAACCATTCCTACACCCAGCTGTTAGCCACAGAGGTAAATGCACACCTACGGATGTCTAAGGTTGATACCATTATAGGTATACTTTAAGGGACTAACTATTCCTACACCCAGCTGTTAGCTACAGAGGTAAATGTACGTATACCGATGTCTACAATTAATACTATTAGTTATCCTATTACAAAAGGATAATACTTAAGTTATTTATATTATTACCTTTATCTTGTGACACATTCACATAACCGATGAGGTAAATTATATTTGAGTATCCTAGTACCAAAGGATACAATTTCTTATATTAATAATAATAGTTGTACAGACGGGTCTTGGTAGAAGGCTACTTTCAAAACAGTCAGAACAGTCGGGTCTTGGTAGAAGGCTACTTTCAAAACAGTCGGGTCTTGGTAGAAGACTACTTTTTATACTAGTAGAAATCATAGGGATTTTCTAGGGTTTTCAAACGTTATTCGACTACTTACAAACATTTTCATACTTATACAAACTTCTCTCCAAATGTTTACAAGTCTTTACATTCCAGTTTTACAAATCAAAGACACATTAATACTTATGAATTCACCACCTTTTTGGCTGATACTCGCTTTCAAAATAACTTGTATTCTCAGGTCACAAATAGACAGGTACGACGACTAGGTTTTGTGAAGACGGAGCAGTCAAGACTCCTCTTTTATTTTGATTATTCATTATGTTGTCTTATACTATGAAAGAACACACTTGTAATTAAAATTATACTATTAATGAAATGGATGATGTTGTTGCTTATTTACCACTTTACATTGTTGTGATACATTACATGACGTCCTCTGCCCCAGAACGTTTCCGTCGTTCTCGGTTTTGGGGTGTGACAAAGTGTTTGTTACTATTTTGTAAAATTCATATAAAATCATAGACAAATATTTCGTTTGAGGTGAGGTTAGACCCATTGGAAAAGTAAGAATGTCCATTTCCCTTCATATTTAGACATCGTAATTAGATTCCAATCCTTACACGTTTTTGGTCCAAATCTATTAAAATAAAAATACTGAATTATACAGCTTGCAACTGCTACCTTATAAAATTTGTATAAAATCACAGAAAAATCATAAAAATGAGAGGTCACTGGTGTTGTAAAGATAAGAGGGAATACTTCATTTTATCTTTTGGAGTTAATGTATAATTTCGAACTTAAAAAGGTCGAAGTTCTTAACACATTCTTAAACGTATAATACACAATCTCAATATAATGTTGAAAACGATCAGAGTTCATTCCACGTCTTGAGTAATGACATAGAATTCTCAAATTTATTGCCAAACCTTCTACTACGTTAACCTCCCTATGATCTTGCAATAAATCCATCATCTATATATAACCCAAATTCATTGAAAACCAAACAGATTAAAACAATTTTAAATTTAAGCTATGTAATCGGGGACCAAGGACGAGCTATTATGATCTCATAATCAAGAAAACCTCTAGTTTAAAATAAAATAAAAAATGCATATTATAGTGTGTAACTAACTGACACTAGAAAATGAATAAAGTTTATTTAAGATTAAATCTATGAACATAAACAATATACATGTATAGTTGGACGATAGTACCAAATCATCAAATCTATTTGACATTTACGGAATCATTCTCTAAGGTTGTTCAGTGTGGACTCTGGAAAGAGCTCGGCGACCTCGACGAACACCGGTTCGAGGCCTCGGCATGCCGAACTCGGCTCGGCAACTCGACGATGGTTTACCGATGAGAGAGAATGAAGCGTTGGTATTGTTATTTGTTTTACCCATTTATTACTCAAATTTATTTTTTCGAAAATTACATTCTTTCCAAAAAAACTCAATTTCAAAAATTTAACCGTTTTTTTTAATTTTAAATTTTAAACGCTCAATATTTAACTATAAATATCATCATCTTTATTCATTCTTCACCTCATTCAAATCTTTTTAATTCAATTCTCTTACCTTTCTTATTTGTCATGTTCTTCTAAACCTCATCACTAAAAATAACTCATGTTTGGTCTTTTGTAGAAGAGATGTTACTTGCTCGTTCATGGGTTGATGTAACAGAAGATTCAATCCATAATGACACCCCCTCCGACTACTTTTTGGAGGCGAGTCACCGACATATACAACCGCCAAGCCTCTGTTGTACCTCGACGTAAAGAAGAAAAGTATGCCAATTAGAGGCGAGCAAACACACTTGCAACTCGTTTTAACGTGTTTCGTAGGGTGGTGCATGAAGCCAAAATTGGTGAAAATGAAAATACTTTGTTATAGAATTCTCTTCAGCCTTATCGTGTTGAAAATAACAACGATTTTCGGTTTGTTGACTTTTTGTTCAACTTTAATAATATTTTCAGGAAAATGTCAACACAAATTGAATTTCAAAAATGGCAACGAACTTTCAATACATACTCCACGACAACAATCTACTTCTGACTAGGATGTACATTTCTATTTTTATGTGGGTATTGAAGGTTTGTTGGCGTTATTGAGTGTAGATACCATTGAAATAAAAACAGTGCTCATTTTATTCACTATTGGACATATCTTCTCTTACACAGTCAAGTTGACATATTTGCCCTTCCCGTTCTATTTTCCATATCCGACATGCCTAGTAATATTACATATTTTCCACTTATTGAACATAATTACCCTTAAATATTCAAATTGACATATTTTCCACCTATTGGACATTTTACCCTAAAATATATTAATGTGTTACTTTCGGTTGTTGTATGTGTTTCGAACAAATAACATTGTACTTCAGTAAGTCAATTATTTATTTGTCTTTTTTTCATTAAAAGATAAAAATAAATACTATTTAATGTTTTATTATCACAACAATTTATTATATCATTGTAGTCTTAAACGGCTTTATATACTAACCTAAAATACAATAATGCTTATTTGTTGTATTTATAAATATGTAAATATATGTAAATCTCTTGTTGGTATGTTAGTGCTTGCAAAAATTGTTAAAATTAAAAAAAATCTTTCAAAATTCCTTACAAATCATTCCCTGGATAAAAGCCTAAAAAAGATGGTTGGTTGCTAGACCCATAAAGCCAGATCGAAGTTTAAGTCCATTTAAAACTGTTCAACCAAAATGTATTCCTAAAAGAAAATTAACCCTAGATTCATGTTCTTCTCCTTTATAAAAAAAAATGTCACATCTACACGAACCAAAATCAAGGCTTGGAACATCATGATCAACAATATTTTCAATTAAGGTAAATAATATAACAATCAATTATTAATTTCAACATATATCGTGGATTTCTGAAATAAAATCACATGAAATTCAATTTGTCAATGTATGATTTCATTTTCAAAACATGTGTACACATAGAATTTCCATCTTGATGTTATATACTAATAGGACTTAAGTAGTTTCATATCTTTCAATTTGAGGAAAATGTGACATATGGAGAGTCACTGAAGGAGGAGGAAGAGTTGTAGAAGCATGACATCCAACTCCACCAGTTCCCGAAGAAGAGAAAACATTTTCACCTTGATTAGAAAGTGGAAGATCATCTTTAGAAGAAAGAGGAAAAACATTTCCACAAGAATAAGGAAGATCATTGTTGTCTTGTCTTGACATCTATAAAAGGGAGAAAAGAGAATTCAAGTTAGTTGATTTTAATCCTTAATTATTAACCCATAAATTTTAAATTAAGGCTAGGATCCATATTTTCGATTCGGACTTTGAAGAGGGATGTCGTATTCAAATTCGAAACTATTTTAGGTAGGTAAGGCTTTTACCAATTTCAATCATATGAAACCCCTGGATCTTTTGATATTCATTGAATCTAATCAATGACATGTTTAATCTCGGATTATGATCTCGATGTCAGTTATCATTTCGTTTTAATGTGTCGGTTATCCTTACGCGCTTCATTAATCAACGATAATTTTAGAGACACCCACTACCACTCTTTATTAGTCCCCCAATAGTGTGTCGGTTAACCACACATGCTCCATAACGACCTATAAAGTGTAATGTGCAATTTCATGGATTAACATACAAATTCACATTTTCCTTAAAGTAACTAAAGTTGGGATTTTAGAAAATAGTTTAGTTACTTTATGTCATTATACTCATCAATGAGATTATGTCCTATCAAATATGTTTGGTTAACGACCCTCCACCATACAGGAGAGCGGTGGGTAAGAGCGGACACTCATTTAACGACCATTTTATAGGACGCTTCCATATACCCTCTTTATAGCATGGTTTCGTGAATGAGGAGTACTAGTGATTTGACGGACTTTTCTTATACGTATAACATATATTAAACTTTTAATTATATATACATAGTATAAGGTGTATTTTAAAACATTTTAAAATTGTAAGAGTTTAATTTTTTTAATAAATTAAACTGTTAATTTAATTAAATTTAAACCATTTTATGGATTTATTAATTATCTTTTAATTAATAATTTAATTAAATTAATAATAATATCCATAAAGATAATTTTAATCGTATAAATTTATCATTATCTTATCTATAATCATCTCCTAATATTAGGGTTTTATTTAATTATCTAATATGACCAAAATTCGCACACATGGGTGTAAGACCGTACACCCATCCTAGCTGTACACTCTCATGTATAAATGAGAGTCTTAGCCTTCATTTACCTCTTTTCATACTCCTAAGCCAAGAAATCAACTTCTCTCTCAAGTATCATCCGATTGTTTATCTAGATCCTCAAGTTGTAAGTGTTTCTTCCTTTGTTCTGATGATTCATTACACTATCTAGTAAGGATCTATGATTTCATCCATGAAATTACTCCTTTTGTTTAGATCTTCAAGTGTTCTCCAAGAACACCTACTAAGTTTTTGGACCTCAAACACCCCTAAAGGCTTCTATATCGTAAGTACCACTCCTTATGCTTGTTACTTACTAGTTATGCTCCTTAGAAATCGTCCAAACCATGATCATTAAGGAGTGTATGGCCGTACACACCCCATGTGGCCGTACACCCCTTTATTTAGTGCATAATGGACTCAAACTCAAGTTCTATGCCAGCACATGATCAAGAACACTTAGGGGATGCAAGTTAGAGACTTGGAATACACTTTTGACCATTTTTACATGATCCTCAAGGGTGTACGGCCGTCTACTCCTTGTGTGGCCGTACACACCCTTTTTGAAGTCCAAAATGGCATTAAAGTTCCATTAAGGCTACGCATTGGTCAAAACACACTTCCTAGATGCTTAATAGGAATTTAAATCACTCAATGGCATGTTTCACCATGAGTGCGCGGCCGCACACCCACTTAGGTCGTACACTCTGGCCGCACACAGACATGAAACATACCATTCTGGCCATACACTCCAAGGTGTAGCCATACACCCATTATATGCAACCCTTTATACTTCTAGCACTTGAAACTAAGTGTTTCCTATATACAAGGGCGTCTTTCCTTGCATAATTACTTATTTAAACACTAATTATATACATATATGTGTCATTATATGCTTATTAGGATCCGTCGTGATCAATTCTTCACTTGGCACTTAACATCCTACAAACCGATCTTTCATTCGTATCACTCACTATAGGTGAGTTCATACCCCTTAACTTACCTTTTTAATGATTTTAAATGCTTTTATGGGGGGAATACAAATTGAAACATCATAGTTATTATATCAATCACATGTGATTAATAACTATCAAACAGACGGATTTACTATACTTCAAACTGTGTTATCAAACAAACTGCTTCAAATCGTTTTACAAACTCTTTATATGCAAAACTCCTTATTAAACTCTTTGTAACAACGTAATTTTTAAAACAAAATTTTCATTTTTCATCAACCAAGTTCATATACAAATATTCTCAAATATTTCCAATAGTAGTCTTTGAAACATAACATATCCCAAGATCATAAAAATCAAACTCTCTCTGTGTACGAGTCACGCCGACGCCTTTCCACGGTCCTCACTAGTACCTGAAACACATAACACAACAACTGTAAGCAAAAATGCTTAGTGAGTTCCCCAAAATACCGCATACAACACATGCACCACTTAAGGCTATAATACGACCCTCTGTTCGATGTATCTCAGTGGGACCCTCCTGTCATGTAGCTCGTTGGACCCTCTGGTCTGGTCATAGCTCGTTGGGCCCTCCGGCCCGGTCTGTATCGTTGGACCCTTCGGTCTGGTCTTTAACATCATACGACATACACATAACACATAATAACACATAAGACCCTCTGGTCAACATATAATACCATTCTAGGTACGTATAGTGAGAAGACTCACCTCAGGTGTCTCGGTAAGTCTCTAACTCGGTAGAAATATGATCTAGCCTCCGCCTAATCACATAAAGTAATTACTCTCATAAATATAACTATACTCAAACCTTTCTTAACACCCTCAGAAGGGTAAAAGACCATTTTACCCCTCTCTTGGCTAAAAGGCCTCATTGTTGACCAAGCCCTAAAAGTCAACAAAAGTCAACGGTCAAACTTTGACCCGACTCGTCGAGTGCACTTGGGCGACTCGGCGAGTCTACACGTGTCCGCTAATTCTTTAGTCCCGCTTGGCACGTCGAGTTCCTCCCCTTGCTCGACGAGTCACACCTGGCATGAATCGTGGGGCCACCCCGACTTAACTCGCTGAGTCTCAAGAACAACTCGGCGAGTTCCGCCTTGAACTCGAGTCCTCTAATCCCCCTCCGACTCACTGAGTTATTTCCCCAACTTGGCAAGTCTACCCACTGAGTGGTTTACGGGAAACCCTAACCCTACTCGCCGAGTCTGATCTTTGGACTCGGCGAGTTCATGCCATGCACAAACTCGATAGACCTCCTGAGGTCAGATCTGTTCCATTAATCCATAGATCTAACCTTCCCAAGCATGATAATCACATAAAGTTCAGACCTTGACACTCACATAGCATCTAGATGATCTTACTTGGTGATTTAGTCCCAAAATAGCATCCTAAGTTCATGACTCCCAAAATAACTCCAAAAAGCCCCAAGGGTTAAGGTCTCTGGACCTCTTTGAGTCCAGATCCAAAGCATGAACTCGAGAAGGGACCAATTGCTCCACAAATCCATTCTCCAAAGGGGTTAGAAAACCCTAACTCTAGGAATTAACACCAAATCTGAAGAAGGTCCGAAAAATACCTCAAGATGAAGTCTATGAGCTCTGAAATCACCAAAATGACACCTCCTTCAGCCTCCTCTTGCCTTTTTTTCCTCCTCCTTGCAATTACAACAACAAAATGATCACAAATGGCCTCTCCTTCCTCACAAACGCTCTAGATCTCTTAGGTTTTCTCTCTGGGGTTTGGTAGCCGCAAATGACGGCCCTAAGGGCCTTTAAATAGGTCCCAAACCCAGGATATTAGGGTTTCATTAAACAGCATGGACTCGCCGAGTCCACTCATGAACTCGCCGAGTCCAGCTGTGAACTCGGATAAGAATCCGCGACCATACTCGACGAGTTTAAACTCCAACTCGCCGAGTCCCCTCTCAACTTCCAAAATTAAAGGAATAAAATATTATACCTGGAAATCCGGATGTTACACTCTTTCAAACATAGATATTGTCAAAATCATGTCTATATAAATATAGTTATATAAGTAGGATTAAAAGGACTTAGGACTGATAACTCGCCTTATTTCATGTTCCTTGTTTGGTTGTGGACTTAGGGTATCAGTTGTTTGTTCGAAGGTTGTTTGAATCTTAGTTATATATTATATGTATGTATATGGATATTAAAGCTCTACCTTCAGTTCAAAACCTTTATGTAGCATAGGTGTGCAAACATGCTCATTTATACAAACAACATTACATGTAAACTATAATAGGTATAGTTTAGGAAGTCGCTACTCACTATTTCTAGTACAATGAAACATACAAGAGTCAGTTCATTCATGAGTCAATACAAACATACTATGATAAGAAACTAAGAGAACATACAATACACTACACTATACAGTAAGAACATATTATGATGAGAAACTAAGAGAACGTACAAACACTACACTATACAAGAGAACATACTATGATGAGAAACTAAGAGAACATACACTACACTAGTACAGAGATAACATACACTACACTAGAACATACTATACAAACACTAGAACACTATAACATTAATGTGAGCCACTACTTCATGGCATGGTAATCATTTGTTGTGTCACGTTTTACAACCAGAGTCTCCTGGAGGGAAAGCGTTAGTTGGTGTATAAATCTATACGGGATTGACTATCCTACACCCTGCTGCTAGCTACAGTGGGACCTGCAGGTCTACGGGTGACTAATGTCATACCATTTCGATGCCTTAGAGCATCATGTTTTAACTAGTCGATTTAAAACAATTGTTTTAAGGTAGTTAGTACAATGGTAGTAGCTATATACTATTACTACAAGCATATCATTATTATTTTCCCATTACATTCAAATTGTGATCTTCTCACATAAACGGTTATGTAAACTATATTTCTGATAAATGATAGTCTATCTTTGGGGAAAATTACACACTTTTACAAACAAACAACATACAGAACATTTGGGCCTAGGTAGAAGGCTACTTATAGTAGAAAATATAGGATTTTCTAGGAGATACAAGCATTTACTACAAACATTTTCATACAAGAAACGACACTAAAATACTTATGAACTCACCAGCTTTAATGCTAATCTACACTTTCAAAATAACTTGTATTCTCAGGTCATCATTAGATAGGTACCGATGCCATGTTTTGAGAAGATGGAGCACGTTCAAGACTCATCTCTTATTTTGATTCATATTCCTGGTATCTTATAAACTATACAAAACACACTTGTATTAAATTATATTATTAATGCAATGGATGATGTTGTTGCTGGTTTTATTATTATGAATTGTTGTGATACTGTCCATAACGTCCTCCGCCCCCGAACGTTTCCGCCGTTCAGGTTATGGGGTGTGACATGAAATTTGTATCCCAAAGCTCCTTTTTATAGTGTGGGGTAAATTACACCATTCGTCCCTCGTGCTGGTGCCAAAAAGCATGTTTAGTCCCTATTTTCAAAAATCAACTCGAACTGTCCCTCATATATCTAAAAATTGCACGCTTCATCCCTCATTAGTTTGAATTTGCATGTTGTATCCTTTGGAAGACATAAAAAGACTATTTTGCCCTCACTTTTTTAATTTTAATTAAATTATAATTAAATTTGTATTAAAATAAAAAGAAAATAAAATAAAATACCCCACCCCTTCCCTTTCCCTTTCCCCTTTTCCTTCTACATTCCCTTTAAATCACAATTCACCGGACCACGACCACTCTTTTCACCTCCGAGGTTCCAACCATCACCGCTCTATTTACCTCCAACCACCACCGCTCTAAACGTCGCCGGAGAAGAAGATCGAGAACCCACATGTCCCATAGAAGAAAAAAGATTAAAATCGGAACACCGAAATGCCACCAACACCCTCAGACTTCATCTTCCTCCGACGAACATCACCTCACTAACCTCATCTTCCTCCGGTGTGCATCAAGAAACTCTTCTCTCTTCTCTGAAAGATCGACACCAACTCATACACACAGACTCTCAATCTCTCTCAACTTCGCTAAACAACTCACATCGTCGTCACCTCCTAAAATCTCTCTGATCCACCATCCTATCTCCCAAAATCAAACCCCATAACTTAAAGCTACAGACAAACCCCACCACCCCATCGGTGGGTTTGGGTGGTTGTAGAAGCCGTTGGAAACAAACTCCATCTCCATCAGAAACAACCTCCTCTCTCCCTTTCCGGAGATAACATCTTCATCACCACCGACATTATCATCTCTTGTCTCACCCCTTTTATTTATCCTTCTCTCTTTTGAACCAAATCTCCAAGGTCATAGCCTTAAGCTTTGTTATTCACAGTGACAATGATTGAAGCATTGTAAATTTCCAAACCACAAATCGAACTAAGAAGAGGAGAGATCGGAGAGACTGAGTTCCAAACCACAAAATAGACCTAAGGGGATCGACACTAACTATTTGTCACCTTCATGGGGATGATTGTCGCCATCGACGACTCTATTTTTCCCGCACCGGCATACACAAATTGAGCATTGATGTGGATGGTTTGTTCAAGGGGATTTAACCTAAAACCGGTTTCGTTAGGGTTTAATCCAGGTGATGTAGCTGCAATTTAAGGTTTGCTTTGGGTTTATTCCATACAATTTAGGTTTGTTCCAGTGGAGCATCAGAAGTTGAGAAAAAGGAAGAGGTGTTGCGACGGTAGAAGCTCTGATATTAAATCTAATTATTAAAAAAATCTAAAAACTGATAAAGTGAAACAACCCAAAAATACGACCCAAAAATTTCATTTTTCAATATAACCAAAAACCATAATCTGAGTGTCATATCATAAAACCATATGTGATGTATCCCAAACATAATAAAAACACTGTGCGGAAAACTGTATCATATCTATGTCATATCAAAATCAAAAACTAAATCAACTCCCAGGATAAAAGCTGAAGCTGTGGTGTGTGCGATGCCATCATCCTGAGCTCTTCCCTCTGCTTGCGGAAGTACCTGAAACCAAAACTGAAACTGTAAGCACGAAGCTTAGTGAGCTCCCCCAAACTACCAAATACCCTACAATAACATATCAAGCACATACTGGGGCCTTGCCCCCTCCATCGGACCGAAGTCCGAAGCTGAGTGACTGGGACCTTGTCCCCTACATCGGACCGAAGTCCGAAGCTAACTAACTGGGGCCTTGCCCCCTCCATCGGACCGAAGTCCGAAGCTGACATCAGACCGAAATCCGAAGCTGACTGGGACCTTGTCCCCTACATCGAACCGAAGTCCGAAGCTGACATCGGACCGAAATCCGAAGCTGACTGGGACCTTGTCCCCTACATCGAACCGAAGTCCGAAGCTGACATCGGACCGAAATCCGAAGCTGACCGGGACCTTGTCCCCTACATCGAACCGAAGTCCGAAGCTGACATCGGACTGAAGTCCGAAGCTGACTGAACATAGCATAAACATATCACTAGCATGAACACACATAAATCCTATCTGAGCCACGAAGGCATCAAACATGCTAACTACTGCATCGGATCAAAGTCCGGTTACTACTACTAGCTAAACGGGTCGGCATTGTGGCCTTAGACCCGTTCCTACTGGAAGGAAACTCACCTCGTGAACTGGCTGCTGGGTGAATGGCTCTGAGGGCTAACTGCTGCTGCTCCGGTATCTCCCCGGCTACAAGTCCATAAACACACTCAATCAAATACTAAACACTGCACTGGGTAAAATGACTCTTTTACCCTTGGTCAAAGTCAACTCTAGGTCAAGGTCAACTCTTGGTCAAAGTCAACCCACAGTTGACCTGACTCGCCGAGTTGGGCCGCCAACTCGCCGAGTCTCTAATCTCACTTCTCAATCCTACTCGTGGCTACTCGTCGAGTAGGACATCAACTCGACGAGTACCCTCTCGATCCAAGAACTCAGACAATCTTCATTCGACTCGCCAAGTCATATGAACAACTTGACGAGTTGTTCTTGAGCTTAAGAAGATTGCCTTGGACTCGCCGAGTTGTATGAACAACTCGCCGAGTCCCTCCATTACTGAGTCTACCCTCAAACTCGCTGAGTCCACTCCACTACTCACTGGACCCACTCAACACCGCTCAAAAGGAAGAAATCGGGGACTCGCGACTCGACTCGCCGAGTCGTTCTTCCGACTCGCCGAGTCACCGCCATGCAACTATTCTACACTCGATTCTGCTCGAATCCAATACATACACAAGATAGATCTGAGTCCAATAAGCTGATTTACCACGTAAAGTTTCCAACTTTACGTGTACAAACACATGAACAAGGGAATAAAGGCTAAAAGATGCTTAAAAGGGGTAGATCTACGGTTAATATGCAAAATAGCTCCATAAAGGCAATAGATCTGGGTGCTACAACTCTTAAATAAACAGATCTAAGGATATCTCGGCATAATAGGGTTTCCATATCAACATAAGGCTTGAGAAAAGCATCAACTAGATCTAGAGGGGGTTTTAAAGCATAAAAGGGAAGGAAATCTGAAGAATACCTCAAAGAGCTCTTGCTTTCCCTTGAATCTCTGCTCTACAATCCTTCTCCTTGCTCCTTTCTTCTTCTTCTTCTTCAAGCCTTCACAAATGCACACAAGATCACTTAAAATCACTCAAGAACGGATTAGGGTTTTCTCACAGCTTCTGAGGGTGAAGGAGGCGAGAATGGAGGCCATAAGGTGGCTTAAATACTGGGCAACCCGGGGATTTAGGGTTTCTCCCAGACGGACAGACTCTCCGAGTCCAGAATATGGACTCGCCGAGACGCCAGCTAACACGTCCTCGAAATCCCGTCCCTACTCGGCGAGTCAGACTATGAACTCGCCGAGTCCCTCTTGCAAAACTTCAAAATAAATACCAAGGAATCATCATACCGGAGACGGGTCGTTACAATTCTCCCCCACTTATCTCAGACTTCGTCCTCGAAGTCTGCTACGGCTGAATCGGCAAATATCTCTGGGTAGTGCTCTCTCATCTCCTCCTAAGCCTCCCACGTCCATTCTGATCCCTTTCGGTGCTTCCACTGCACCTTCACTAACTGAATTTCCTTGTTCCTCAAGGTCTTGGTCTTCCGGTCCAGAATCGCGACCGGCCTCTCAATATAATTCAGGCTGCTATCAACCTGAATATCCTCTAGGGGAACGATTGCCGACTCATCTACCAAACACTTCCTCAACTGAGACACATGGAAAGTGTTGTGGATCTGACTAAGCTCCTCAGGAAGATCTAACCGATAAGCAACCCGACCCACCCGGGACAAAACCCTGAAAGGACCAATAAATATGGGGCCCAACTTGCCCCTCTTCCAGAATCTGATGACACCCTTCAGAGGTGAGACCTTCAGAAGGACCATATCCCCCACCTGGAACTCCAAGTCCGAACGCCTCCTGTCGGCGTAGCTCTTCTGCCGACTCTGCGCAGTCTGCAGTCTACTACGGACCTGCTGGATCAACTCGGTCGTCTTGAGCACCACCTCTGTGCTCTCGATGACCCGCTGACCGACCTCGTCCCAACAAATCGGGGTCCTACACTTCCTCCCATACAGCATCTTAAAAGGGAGGTCGATCAATGCTCGCATGATAACTGTTGTTATACGAAAATTCCGCCAACGGAAGATACGTATCCCAACTGCCACCGAAATCTATAACACATGCCCTAAGCATGTCCTCGAGAGTCTGAATCGTCCTCTCGCTCTGCCCGTCCGTCTGAGGGTGGAAAGCGGTGCTGAAATGGAGACGAGTACTCATCTCGTCGTGGAACCGCTTCCAGAATCTGGATGTGAAACGGACATCTCGGTCTGACACCACCGATACCGGCACTCCATGACGTGCCACAATCTCTCGCACATAGATATCGGCTAACTTCTCCGCCGATATACTCTCCTGGATCGGGATAAAATGGGCACTCTTCGTCAACCGATCCACTACTACCCATATCGAATCCACCCCTCATGCGGTCCTGGGGAGCTTGGTGACAAAATCCATGGTGATGTCCTCCCATTTCCACACGGGAATGTCTAACGGCTGCATCTTGCCGTGAGGTCTCTGGTGCTCCGCCTTGACCTTCCGGCAGGTCAGGCATCTCTCAACGTACCAGGCGACGTCCCGCTTCATGCAGGGCCACCAATAATCTGGTCGAAGATCTCGATACATCTTCGTCGCCCCTGGGTGGATAGAAAACCGAGACTTATGAGCCTCATCCATCAACACTTGCCGTACTCCACCCCAGTACGGTACCCACACCCTCCCGTGAAGCGTCAGCAATCCCCAACTATCATAATCAAACGAGACTACTCGGCCCACGATCCTCTCACACTTCTGTCTCTCCTCCTTGAGGCCCTCCACCTGAGCCTCCTTGATCCGCTCCAACAACGGAGTGATCACTGTCATCCTCAAACACAGATCTCTGATAGGGGCCGCCGACACTTTGCGGTTTAGGGCGTCAGCCACCACGTTGGCCTTCCCTGGATGGTAAAGGATCTCACAATCGTAATCCTTTAGCACATCCAACCACCTCCTCTGCCTCATGTTCAGACTCGGCTGATCCATAAGGTACCTCAAACTCTTGTGATCCGTGTAAATAGTACAACGGACCCCATAAAGGTAATGCCTCCAAATCTTGAGGGCAAACACAACTGCCCCCAGCTCCAAATCATGGGTAGGATAATTAGCCTCGTGAGGCTTCAACTGTCTCGAGGCATAAGCTATCACATGGCCTCGCTGCATCAATACTGCTCCCATACCTGTGATCGAGGCATCACAGTAGACTATGAAGTCCTCTACTCCCTCTGGCAAGGTAAGAATTGGGGCCTCGCACAATCTCTGTCTGAGGGTCTCGAACGCTGCCTGCTGCTCAGGCCCCCAACGAAATACCACCGACTTCTTGGTCAGTCGGGTGAGCGGCACTGCTATCTTGGAGAAGTCCTGAATAAATCTCCGATAATACCCTGCCAACCCTAGGAAGCTCCGAATCTCAGATGGAGACTTCGGGACCTCCCACTGCATCACGGCCTCTATCTTGGCCGGATCTACCAAAATACCCTTCTGGTTGACGAGGTGACCAAGGAACTGCACCTCGCGCAACCAGAACTCACATTTTGAGAACTTTGCGAAAAGTCTCTCCCTCCTCAAAGCCTCCAGCACCTCCCGCAGGTGCTCCTCGTGCTGCTCCTGCGTCTTGGAATATACCAAGATATCATCTATGAATACTATCACTGACCGATCCAACATCGGCCTGCACACGCGGTTCATGAGATCCATGAACGCGGCTGGAGCATTGGTGAGCCCAAATGGCATCACCACAAACTCATAATGACCATACCTGGTCCTGAAAGCAGTCTTCTGTACATCCTCATCTCTAACCCGCATCTGATGATAACCGGAGCGTAGATCGATCTTGGAGAACCAAGACTCTCCCTGAAGCTGATCAAACAAATCATCTATCCTCGGAAGTGGGTAACGGTTCTTCACCGTTACCTTATTCAACTCCCGATAATCTATACACATACGATGCGACCCATCCTTCTTCCTCACAAACAGGATCGGCGCTCCCCAAGGTGAACTGCTCGGCCGAATGAAACCCTTGTCTAACAGCTCCTGCAACCGTGTAGACAACTCCTGCATCTCAGGGGGAGCTAGTCGATACGGTGCTTTGGCTATCGGAGCCGCACCAGGAATTAGGTCGATCATGAACTCAACCTGTCTCTCAGGAGGTATCCCCGACAAATCCTCGGGAAACACATCCGGGTAGTCTCGTACAATAGGAACATCATCAATTGTTGTCTTGCCCTTCTCCCGAGCATCCAAGACGTAAGCTACAAAACCGGCGCAACCCTGCTGAACATAGCGCCTCGCCCTTGCGGCGGAACAAAAGGTCGGTCCACGCTGTGGCCTCTCGCCCTGAATCACTAACTCTCCCCCACTGGGAGTGCAAACCCTCACTAGCTGAAGCTCACAATCAATCACAGCCCTATTGGGGCTTAGCCAATCCATGCCCACAATAACCTTATTCCCTCGCAGGGGAATAGGTCCCAGGTCCACTGAAAACTGCTCATCAAACAACTGAAGGGAACACCCTCTATGCACTCTGCTGACCCTCACGGTCCTATCATCTGCTATCTCAACCTCTAATGGACAATCCAGCTCCCCAGGAGCTTTACTAAATCTCTTGCTAAGCGCAAGCGATACGAATGATCGGGTAGCCCCCGAATCGAACAATACCATAGCAGAAATGTTGTTCACAGAGAATGACCCTAAATAAATCATACAATCATAAGCAATATTCAAACGATAATAATAATAATAAAGAGATGAAGGGAAGATACATACCCGTCACCACATCAGGAGTCGCTCGCGCCTCCTCTGCTGTCATCTGAAACGCCCTACTCTTCGCCACTGGCGCATCAGCTCGGCCCTGCCGGCCATCTGTAATCCTCAAAATAGCAGGGGCAGGTGCAGCCACCTTCCCTGCTGCGGCTAAGCTCGGACACTGGGACTTTTTATGTCCCCTCTGATTGCACTAAAAGCAAATCAGATCTGATGCTGCAACGGCAGTAGCAGGGGCCGTTCAATCCCTACTCAAATGCCCAATCCGACCGCACTTGTAGCAGCCGGAACTCCCTGCCTTGCACGCTCCATCGTGCATCTTCCCACACCTACCACATCGACCGTGGCTCGGCTGTCCCCTGGACCTGTGATCTGAAACCCTGGGCTTTTTGCCCGAACCGCCTGAACCTGAAACCGCCTCCGGTTTCCTCTTCTTCTCCATCTCGAGATCAATCTCCCTCTCCCGAGCCCTAGCAATCATATCTTCCAGCGTTTTGCAGCTGGACCGGCTCACAAACTGGCGGATATCGCTCCGCAACATCTCATGATAACGGGCCTTCTTCATTTCCTCATCAGCTACGTATTGAGGAACGAGAAGAGCCCTCTCCCTGAACTTGGCGGTGATCTCCGCCACTGTCTCTGTAGTCTGGGTGAGGTCCTGAAACTCCCTAGCTAACTGTTGCACCTCAATGACCGGTGCAAACTCCGCCCTGAACCTGGTAGAGAAATCAGCCCAGGTCATGGCGTCCAATGCTGCATCATCCCCAATGGCATGTCCGACCTCCTCCCACCAATCCCGTGCCCTGTCCTTCAGAAGACAGGACGCCAATCTGACCTTGTCCCCCTCGGGACACCTGCTAGTGCGGAAAGCGTTGGCCACATCCGCCAACCATCTGGTACTCGCTATGGGGTCTCGTGCCCCATGATAGTGCGGAGCTCCACATGCCCTGAACTCCCTGAAAGTAAGGGTGCGCGACCCCATCATGGCCGCCACCTCGGCACGGAAGGTGCCCAATCTCTCATCCATCAGCTCTAGAATCCCCTCCTTGATCGAACCGAAGATCACAGGAGTTTGCTCTATAATGATGCGCGTAATCTCCGAAGAAAGAAACTCTCGGGTCTGCTCATCCATGCGCTCATCCCCCGAGCCTGAACCTGATCCCTCCCCGGCACCTCCACTGCCGGCTGCTGGTCTCGAACGTAAAACCACCATTCTGAAACACATCACAACTACATCAGAAAACTGAAATATCTCAAGGGATCATTGATACTACAACTAGCTCCCTGGTCTTGTCTCAGCCTTTCTTGATTCGAGTACGGATCCTCTGCTTTCAGTAGTACGAGCCCATACTACCTTCCACATCTATCCGTACTTTCTTCAAGAACTGCCTTGACTCCACCAAGTCACTTCTACTACTACTGATCTCTGCTACTCTCATCCTAGGCTTGCCCTAGGGAAACCTCAGACTCAACTCAACTAGTCCTCAGCTGCTGAAGGTCTCCTTATAATTCTAATTAGCCACCACCTGAACACCATCACATGTGACGAGGATCAGATAATCCTTCAAGTAAAAGACTCGTCCCTATAACGGTTGGACTCAAACAAGAGCTGCGCAATAGGGCCAATTCCGACACTCTGGGATTATTCAACCCTGATCACATGTGGTGTGACGTGTTCACCTAATGGCTAACTCCCATTACTCAGAACCCCACAAAGCATGAAGCAAGCAACATTCAGATAAAGGAAACATACTCAGGCAAAACTATTGTCATAACGAGAAACTGTACTAGCATACAATGCTAAGCTCATACTATCAGGCATAACCTAAACAGGCTATCCTACTGCTGTCTACTCAATACTAGCATGCAATACTCATAAAGTTGTAACACATAAAGCAGGCACATAAGGCATCCTCCTAGATCCTTAGTCCTATACTAGCATGCTGTTCTACTGAAACTGAAACTGAACAAATAACTTGTATGGGTAATTTGGGAGTACTTACTTGAGCTCGGCTGATCGCATGCACCACACCCTTATCTCGTTTAAAAATTTCTTTCTTTCTAAGTGCTTTCAAAATTCTTTAGAAAACATTTTCCTTTTTTAACAATCTTTTTATTTCCCCTTAATTTGAGTTCAGATACACCCGGAAGTGTATCCGAATCCCTCAAACCAGGGCTCTGATACCAACTTGAAACAACCCAAAAATTTCATTTTTCAATATAACCAAAAACCATAATCTGAGTGTCATATCATAAAACCATACGTGATGTATCCCAAACATAATAAAAACACTGTGCGGAAAACTGTATCATATCTATGTCATATCAAAATCAAAAACTAAATCAACTCCCAGGATAAAAGCTGAAGCTGTGGTGTGTGCGATGCCATCATCCCGAGCTCTTCCCTCTGCTTGCGGAAGTACCTGAAACCAAAACTGAAACTGTAAGCACGAAGCTTAGTGAGCTCCCCCAAACTACCACATACCATACAATAACATATCAAGCACATACCGGGGCCTTGCCCCCTCCATCGGACCGAAGTCTGAAGCTGACTGACTGGGACCTTGTCCCCTACATCGGACCGAAGTCCGAAGCTAACTGACTAGGGCCTTGCCCCCTCCATCGGACCGAAGTCCGAGCTGACATCGGACCGAAATCCGAAGCTGACTGGGACCTTGTCCCCTACATCGAACCGAAGTCCGAAGCTGACATCGGACCGAAATCCGAAGTTGACTGGGAACTTGTCCCCTACATCGAACCGAAGTCCGAAGCTGACATCGGACCGAAATCCGAAGCTCACTGGGATCTTGTCCCCTACATCGAACCGAAGTCCGAAGCTGACATCGGACCGAAGTCCGAAGCTGACTGAACATAGCATAAACATATCACTAGCATGAACACACATAAATCCTGTCTGAGCCACGAAGGCATCAAACATGCTAACTACTGCATCGGATCAAAGTCCGGTTACTACTACTAGCTAAACGGGTCGGCATTGTGGCCTTAGACCCGTTCCTACTGGAAGGAAACTCACCTCGTGAACTGGCTGCTGAGTGAATGGCTCTGAGGGCTAACTGCTGCTGCTCCGGTATCTCCCCGGCTACAAGTCCATAAACACACTCGATCAAATACTAAACACTGCGCTGGGTAAAATGACTCTTTTACCCTTGGTCAAAGTCAACTCTAGGTCAAGGTCAACTCTTGGTCAAAGTCAACCCACAGTTGACCTGACTCGCCGAGTTGGGCCGCCAACTCGCCGAGTCTCTAATCTCACTTCTCAATCCTACTCGTGGCTACTCGTCGAGTAGGACATCGACTCGACGAGTACCCTCTCGATCCAAGAACTCAGACAATCTTCATTCGACTCGCCGAGTCATATGAACAACTCGACGAGTTGTTCTTGAGCTTAAGAAGATTGCCTTGGACTCGCCGAGTTGTATGAACAACTCGCCGAGTCCCTCCATTACTGAGTCTACCCTCAAACTCGCTGAGTCCACTCCACTACTCACTGGACCCACTCGACACCGCTCAAAAGGAAGAAATCGGGGACTCGCGACTCGACTCGCCGAGTCGTTCTTCCGACTCGCCGAGTCACCACCATGCAACTATTCTACACTCGATTCTGCTCGAATCCAATACATACACAAGATAGATCTGAGTCCAATAAGCTGATTTACCACGTAAAGTTTCCAACTTTACGTGTACAAACACATGAACAAGGGAATAAAGGCTAAAAGATGCTTAAAAGGGGTAGATCTAGGGTTAATATGCAAAATAGCTCCATAAAGGCAATAGATCTGGGTGCTACAACTCCTAAATAAACAGATCTAAGGATATCTCGGCATAATAGGGTTTCCATATCAACATAAGGCTTGAGAAAAGCATCAACTAGATCTAGAGGGGGTTTTAAAGCATAAAAGGGAAGGAAATCTGAAGAATACCTCAAAGAGCTCTCGCTTTCCCTTGAATCTCTGCTCTACAATCCTTCTCCTTGCTCCTTTCTTCTTCTTCTTCTTCAAGCCTTCACAAATGCACACAAGATCACTTAAAATCACTCAAGAACGGATTAGGGTTTTCTCATAGCTTCTGAGGGTGAAGGAGGCGAGAATGGAGGCCATAAGGTGGCTTAAATACTGGGCAACCCGGGGATTTAGGGTTTCTCCCAGACGGACAGACTCGCCGAGTCGCCAGCTAACACGTGCTCGAAATCCCGTCCCTACTCGGCGAGTCAGGCTATGAACTCGCCGAGTCCCTCTTGCAAAACTTCAAAATAAATACCAAGGAATCATCATACCGGAGACGGGTCGTTACATAAAGAAATAAAAAAAAATGAAAAAAGAAATTATTAAGGGTAAAATAGTCATTTTATGTCAATAGGACTACGCATGCAAGAAAAAACAATCATAGGGACGGTCTGAGTTAATTTTTGAAAATATGGACTAAACGTGTTTTTTGGCACCCACACGAGGGATGAATGGTGTAATTCACCCTATAATGTAACATGGAAACCCTAGATAACCCTTAAAGAAATAATATAATATTATTTTCTTTGGGTAATTATCCAACTTCCTAATTATCCTCCAAGCTTAATTCTAGAATCCCTAAATAACTTCTAAAACCGCCCGAGTCTTTAGGATGGTTCTAGAATACCTCTTGCTCAACTATTGAACAATTAAACTTTAACCCCTATATTTTTAATCAATCCAATTAATCCCAAAATTAATTCTAATTAATTTCTGACTAATGCTTAATTACTATTTCTAATTAATATATTATTCTCATAATATATTAACAATTCATTTATTTTGATTAAATTAATTTATTAACCATATAATAAATTAATAAACTCGTATCTCTCTCTAAAAGTTATCTTATTCAATTGCTAGGTTTGAGGGCAACCTAAATGTAACATCCCAAATTTTGAGTCCAAAAATTTCATTTTAATTAACTGGTTATAAAAACATTCATAAGAAAACTACGTAAAATTATATCATTTCGTAGATCAATATATCATGTCTGAAAACCCAAATCATAAAATAGTAACATGTCAGAGTACAATCCCAGAATGTCTCAAGTGCGGAAAATCAATGCGTGTGTGTATGATGTGATGCTACCGCGCCAGCTCCTTCCCCTTCGCTGAAGAGGTACCTGAAACCAAAACTGTAAACTGTAAGCATGAAGCTTAGTGAGTTCCCCCATCGTACCACATACCATACAATCATATAGCATACATACCGCCGAGCAATTTTGAGGTGCCTGACCTACCCGGTACGACCATTCTAGGGTGCCAACCTACCCGTGTCAAGTCATTATGGGGAGCTAATCCACCCATGTCAAGTCATTCTGGGGTGCTGACCTACCCATGTCAAGCCATTATGGGGTGCTGACCCACCGGTGTCAAGCCATTCTGGGATGCTGACCTACCCGTGTCAAGCTATTATGTGGTGCTAACCTACCCGTCGGTCCTAACAACTGACCCTCAGGGACTATTCCACCCCTACTACTATTATCACATATACCATAACATACACATACTATCAGAAATATCTGGGGTGTTCGAACTACCCTTCGACCCTACCAACTAAACTTAGGGACTATTCCCCTCCTACTACCACTATCACATATAACATATCATGCCAGCATATAAACATATCATCACATACTGTCAGACATATCTGGGTGCCTGACCTACCCTTCGGTCGTAACAACCGAACTCTACTACTATCACATATAACATATCATGCCAACATATAACATATCATGTAGTAGCAAACCTAGATGATATCACAAAGACGATCACCTAACATACAATTCCTACTAATGGGCCAGCATTATGGCCGTAGACCCACCGCTACTGGAAGGTCACTCACCTCGAACGAGTAGCTGCTGATAATCTGTGAGGGAAATCTCTGTCTACTGCTACTCCAGAAATCCTCCGGCTATAATCCCCACAAAACACTTAGTTAGAGTCTGATATCTATTCTTAGGGTAAAATGACCATTTTACCCTTGACCAAGTCCAAGTCAAATTCAACTTCCAGTTGACCTGACTCGCCGAGTTGGGCCGCCAACTCGTCGAGTCCCTATCACTTTAATTGACCTCATCCACGCCTCTACTCGTCGAGTTCAGAAATGAATCGATGAGTTCTCCTTCTATACGATCATCGAATGAACCTTCATCCGACTCGCCGAGTTATATGAACAACTCGTCGGGTTCATCCTTATCCTGTGAACAATCATGTCCTCGACTCACCGAGTTGTATGAACAACTCGTCGGGTTCATCTTCAAGAGTTAGGAGATTGCCTTGGACTTGCCGAGTCCTATGAACTCCAGGACTATGGCTTATCCCAATACATTTGGATCACTTCCCTAGACCCTCTAAAACCTTTCTGACGCTCCACTGGGTCTCTTTGACCCATAACAGAAAAGAGGAGTCTAACCTCGGACTCACCGAGTCCCAACAACGACTCGCCGAGTCGATATTGTCCAAGTCTATTCCTTCGATTTCTGGTGTACAACTCCTATCCAAATAATAGATCTAGGTCCCTAAACTCGATCTAGCACGTAAAGTTACGAACTTTACGTGCATGCAAGGAACTTTGAGCCTAAAAGGCTCTAAAAGAGTCTCTTAAGTTGCATGAGGGCTTCCATGGGTGCAAAAACAACCCTTTTCCGCCTTATAACTCCTTCATGGACCTAGATCCGAAGCCTCAACCCCCAACCATGCTTGCAATCATGGTTGGTTACCAAGAATGGCTTATAACAGCCCTAAATCTCTCCAAAAAAGGGATCTAGCAAATGAACAAGAAAGGTATCGACTTGATACCTTCTGTGGACTACAAATGATGCACAAACATGAACTCCCTTGGTCTTCTCTTGATTCCTCTAGGCTCTTCCTTCCTCCTTCTGATCAAAATCACCAAAAATCAGCACAAATGCCTTTAGATCTTCACACACACAGTTAGGGTTAGCTATAGGGGGTTTCTGGAAGCAATAGGGACGAAGGGTGGCTGGATGAGATGCTTAAAAAGGGTGCAAACGCTTAGATTAGGGTTTTATCAAGTCAGGGTCTACTCATCGAGTCTGGAGGCCGACTCGACGAGTCCGTCATTTAAATCACGTATCAAATCCGCTTCTACTCGACGAGTTGCCTTCAACTCGCCGAGTCCCAGGCCAAAATGCAAAACACTTAAATAAAATACATACCAGGAACCAGGTGCTACACTAAAAGGATTGTGCTACTATCAATTCAAGCTTATATCAATTATAGTTATGGGCTTAGACACCTAATCCAACGAAAAGATCCATGGGGTCAGCCTTAAAACATTTTTCAGAGGACCCAAGCCAATGTAGATTCTTTTAAACTTCCTAGTCAGGTTTGATGGGTTATGTTCAATATAAACATCAATCTTGATAGTTGTGTCAACATTAGTTGCTTGCAATTCAAGAACATAGTCCCTCAAGATCTAGTACTGTTTCATATAGTCACCTTCCACAATCTTAGTTGCAATAGCCTTGGCCAGGGCCGGTCCGTTGTTTTTTACTACCCGGGACAAGTTAAGAATTTTATGCCCTTATACATAAAAAAAATGAAAAATCAAAAGTGCAATAAATTTTATAATCAAACAAAGAATACATACAAAAACCTACAAAAATCACCTAAAACAATACCTTCAAATATATGTTATATGCAACCAACACATTGAGAACCTGATCTATTTTTCTTGCACACTCCATTTATTGAATATATGTCAAAGGACTTTCACGTTTGTATGTTTTGTGGCAAAATTTGTAATTCAATAAATAAAGCAATTCATTCAAAATCATATTCTTCGCCATTTGTAAAATTGGACACAAGATTTAAACAATGTTTTTTAGTTCATCATCAACTAAAAGAACTAATTTGGAAGCATCCAACAAAAAACCAAATACATAAATCAGAAGTTCGATCAGCCTCCTGATTCACATCACAAAAACGAGAAACAAGAACAAAAAAGTTAAGAAACTAACTTTAGAAATTTATAGCAGAAGCAAACCATAGTAGTAAGAAATTTACCTGAAACAAACCACAAATATCAGATACAAGATTTCGAGCTTAAACAGGGGAGAAATCCAAGCTCAAGCAAAGGAGAAAGACACTTTTTTACGGTAATCAAACTCCACAAACAAACCATAAAAATCATATTAATAAAAGATAGATTCATGGAAGCAGATTTCAAGCTCAAACAGAAAGTAAAATCGAAATCAGTAGAAATTGTAACTAAAGCAAACCTCAGAAAGCCAAAGTCTTACCTGAAGCATATCTCATAAATCAGAAATAAACCAAAAAATTCGAACACAAACAAATGAGAAATCGAACCTTCAAAGTTGATCAAACTCCCATGTCTATTCTATTGTAATCAAACTCCAACATATGCAAACCACACTCCTGAAAAAAACCACAAAAGTCAGAAATCAGACCTCTGGCTGCAGGCATAAGAGAAATTAAAATCATATTAATACAAATCAAACTAAACCAAATCAGTTGAAAAGAAATCAGAAATCGAGATATCTACTATAAATGAAATCAAACATGTAAAAATCAAACTCCTGACACAACACAAACCAAGGTCCATAAAAACATATTAAGAGGTGAAGATTGATGGCAACAAGCTTAGAAACAAATTAGAAAAAGATTAAGAAAAATAAAACTCATTGAAATTAGTTCAAGAGAAATCAGGTCAAAAAAATCCAATAATACATTTTTGGATTTCTACTTTCGTTGCCAGTTTTGCTCAAGCTAACACTTATCTGGTTAAGAAAATCGAACAATCATAGATTGAACTCCAACTTGCAAATCTGAAGTCGCATTACTATGAGATTGTTGAGAATTTTGGATGATCAATTTACTGCAACACAGGTTTAGAGAGAAATAGAATGAGAATAATGAGTAGAAATCGGATGTAGAGGGCTTCTTGATCTCTCAATCTTTACCGTTTTTCTTGGGGCGATTCCCGATTTGGTGATTCCAATTCTCAAGGTTCTTCAATTTCACTTATTTGGCGTTCAAGAAGTCTCACTCTTGCAAGACGTGACTGCCTTCTTGGCTTCTTGGACTAAATTTTTAGGCCAAAATAATATACATACAATAACTCAATGGACTTAATTTATGCCCCCCTTAGTTTGATGCCTTGGGCCTAAGCCCAACTCGCCCATGTATTGGGTCAGGCCTGGCCTTGGCCCTTAATACTTTGTCAATAGAAACACCATCCTCAAAGTTCTTTTGAAGTTATTCTCACAATGCTCGATGAGGAATCCCTATATTCATGTCAATTTGGTCCATGATCTTCTTGGATATAAAAGTAGTAGTGCAAGGTCTAATCTTCCTGCTTTGAAGGCAAGTATTGTTGTAATTTAATGTCCGTACAAACCAAGGAGATTCTGTGTTTGACCTAGAAGCATGAAGGAACCAACTACAATTTACTTTATCTAAATTTACCTCTTTTCCTTTGCTTTTACTTTTGGTATTAAACCACACCACCCCGCTTGCATTTATGACAGGGACTACTCATTTATACAATTCCCAAAGTCTAAGTTTGTCATTCTTTTTATAATACAAATTCCTCCCAGTTTCTAATGCGTGGATGTCAGTTTTTTCTTTCAAATATTTCTTTGATTTAGTTTTTCCCAACATAAAAACTGGCCTTATGGACATTCCCAAGACTGCATTTTTTCTCCTTAGCCAAATTCTTAAGAACACATGTTCTTTTCCTCTCATCATCTGACCCTTCATCCAAAGAATCCCATCTATCAATGTCAATGACTTATATGTCCTCATGTTCATAATTTGTCCCAATCCCACTATGAAACCCATCCATTTGAACAAAACCATCTTCCCTATCAAGATTGAGATTAAAGTCAGTCATATCCACCTCCATTTCTGATACATTGTTTTCATCATCAACAAGTTCGTCATATTGTTCTTCTGATTATTGCCCAAGATCATCATTGTTTGTGGACTTTTCATGTTGAGAATGTTAGTCTTCAACATTCTCATCTTCTGGTGGTTGATAATGATATCCATCAAAAGGATCAAAGTGGTCATGATCAAAGTTTTCATAATGAAAGTCATCATAATCAAAGTTAGTATGCTCATCACCTTGATCATGTACCACATCATCCATGTTAGCATGCTCACCACATTGATCTTGTACCACATCATCGGAGTTAGAATTCTCACAACCCTAATCTTGTACTACATCATGTAATTTAGCATGATCACTACCTTGATCTTGTACTACATCATCTAAATTAGCATGATCAGCACCCTGATCTTGTCCTATATCATCCAATTTAGCATGATCACCACCTTGATCTTGTACTACATCATCCAATTCAACTAAACGAAGCTTCTTGTCACAAGAACTTTGACCAATTGTTGAGTTTGCCCTTTTATTTCTTCTACACTCGGGTGAAACTTATGGAGGGACTCTGTCAAAGAGTATCAAAGACATATATCATGCCAACTGTACTTGACCATTAACTTAAACTATTGTTGGGGTTTTATCCTTTGCTGGTACTTGAGGTACGTTTGCTTCTTTTGTAAGATCACCATCACGCTTCTTTTGTAAGATCACCATCACAGAGCTCCTTAATAATAACTTTTTGCTTTCGTTTAGGAGACATAAAATAGGTCAGCAAATTAGTTTGTCCATGTTCTGTATACACTTTAATGACTTTGTTATCTCTAATATATTGAGCCAAATTTAAGATATCATTATCATTCCCTAAAGCTCTACGACCAAAATCCAAGTCTTCATGAGGAATCCTAAAATGGTAATATATTACTGGGGGTAGAGAGTAACCTATTTCTGGCATCATTGTGTCTAGTTCATGAACTGAGAACTCATTAATGTCTACTAAATTAATATATCGCACTTCACCTTTAACATATTTCGTGTTTGGAAGCTTGGTAAAACTTCCACCGTGGTGTAGCTTTATACAATGTTACTACATTCTCTACAAGATACAAAAAAAACATTAAATACATAATTGTCAGATGTTTGTATTTTTGACTTTGTTCTTCAGATCATCAAGAACCCCAAGAAAATTTTGTAAACAGAGGATAAGTGAAAAACAATAAAATATTTTTTGTGTAATATGACGCTAATATGGTCACAACTGGATTTACTTCAGGAATTGCAAAAATGGTCCCTCAAGTAAAAAGACACTTATGCCCTTGTGTGCAATGCACGTGAGGGGTTTAACAGCAAAAAACAAACGGTGATTAACTCTAGGACCTGTTCCACACAGAAACCTCTCAATAAGGACCAAAAATCCAATTTTTAAAAGGTTTGGACCATATCCACAAAAAAATAACAAACCACAGGGACCATTCTTGCATTTTTGTCTAATTCCTAAAATTTATTGAATGTTACAAAGTTCAATAGATATATTTTAAAAAATATATAAATGGAAAAAAATATTCAATTGAAGAACCACTTATATATAAGAGCATTATACTGAATGGTACGATATATAATATTCAAAAATCCATAATTAATTTACGAACATAAAGAAGCGGACTTTAATGAATATAATTAACATAAACAAGCATAAACCGACATAAATTGATATAAATGAACCTATAAGAAAACAAAGATAAACAATTATTAATAAACAAATATAGAAAAAAGTTCACAAAAATGAACAAATTTTGGTTCATGTTCATTCAGTTCATTTACAATCCTAGTTGTAACACTAGTCGTTATAACCATTAGGAATGTTCGAAGAAAACACAATGCCTACAAATATGTCAATAGGATTCTAAAAACAAAACAAGTGACGAACAACTTCATAAAGCATGTTCTACAATTTAGTGATCGATAATAATTTTACAATGAATTCAAAATCTTAAGAGTAAGTGTATAAACCCTTTAAACAATTTGTATAATTTAATAAGAAAATGTACAAAAATTTCCCAGTTGAATAACAATGAACAATTAACGTAAAATTATCAATAAAATTATAAAAATATGTGACAAACAACTACATAAAGGTGAAGAAAATCTACAAGCTAGTGATGGATACTAACTAAACAATAAATTCAAAATTGTATGTCAATTTTTGTAAAGTTTTAAGGATGAAGTTAGATACTAAATTGTTGAATTTGTGCTCATTTAGTTACCAAACTTTTCTTAAGTTATAATATGTCACTAGACTTTTTATTTTTGATTCAAATTTTTTCATTGAACCTGTTGTTAGTGGTCATAAGGGCCTATTTGAATAAAAAAAACCTTTAACAACTTAAACAGATTTTAATGGGTAAGGTGTTGTTTGTTTATTGTCTGCATATCTTTTTGGTCATATCTGTCTGCGCCGCGCAGACCAAACGCAGACATTAAGTTTTGCAGATTGTTTGTTTTTTTTAAGACTACAGACCTAAAAAGGTCTGCGCGTCCTCTTCTTGGCGCAAATATGAACCAGAGTCTTCAAACCTTTTCATATATCTTCTAGCATAAAAAACACATATATCTTAGTTTTTTTTTTTTAACTTAGATTTATTCCAACTTTATCTAAAATAAACAATTTGGAAAAAAAAAAGTTACAATACTTAAAGAAAAATATGTTCGACGACACAATCATAATTTTTGTCACAAATTTGTAAATAAAAATTTAATTACAATAATAGTCGTTAGCTATTTATATAGATATGAAAAAAAATTGTAATATTGTCTTCTATATTTTTGTGCCAAATTTTATAAAACATCATTTAATGCAATATCACTCATTTCTTAGGATAAATATTTATGGTCAGTTTTTAATTGATTTAATTGAAAAGGCAAAACAAAAATTTTGAAAATTTCATTTAAAATTAAAGTTTATTTCCATCCATTTCATATGTTAAATTCTTTTATCGTTAATTACAGTGTTTAGGTATATCATTGTGACCAAAGTTTTTTGGTTTTATCAAATATATATGTTAATTCGTACCATTTTATTTTCATTTTTTATAAAATAATAGATAAAAGTTGAAATATATTTGTTAATTATCTATAATAAAATCATAAAATTATTGAAAAAACTCTTTTTAAAAAATTGTTTTAATTAGATTTTACTTTATTCTAGCAGCCTCCAGAATTTATAAAAAAAAAAATTAAAAAAAATAAAAAAAAAAACATTTTTTTTTCTTTCAGACTGCAGATGTTTAGTCCACCTCTTCTACTGCAGACGTCTGCAGATGTGGTCCGCAGACTGCATACATTTTGCCTCAGAAGAAACAAACAACACCTAAATGTACATAAATTCAATAGTTTAGTATCTAGTTTCAACCTTCATTGTTTTTATTCTTTGTTTATATATATATATATATATATATATATATATATATATATATATATATATATATATATATATATATATATATATATATATAAGTTTAGGTTCTAAGGAAAACAAGAAACCCTAAAAATCATAAAAATACATAAAAAAAATACTTAGACATCACAAAAAAAATATTTGTGATATCTAAGTATTTTTTATGCATTTTTATGATTTTTAGGTTTTTTTCTTTTCCATATAACTCTTCTCTCTCTCTCTCTCTCTCTCTCTCTATATATATATATATATATATATATATATAGGTTCAGGTTCATTTGATACCATGCTAATTTTGTGAGACCATGATACCAAATCTAAAAATAACTTTAAAATGCAAAATAAAATGAAAAATCCAAAAATTCTTTTTTTAATTATTATTTTTGAAACTTTATTTACCTAAAAAAATAAAAATAAAATAAAAAATTACCGTTTCTTTTTTTTTTTTGAAAAATACGTGAAATATTCTAATAGAATATTACACAGAACATTTCTAATATGATTTTTAGAATGTTTATAATATTCTACTAGATTTGCTAAATATGTAGAAATTTCTAAATATTCTACTAAAGTATGTAAAAAAATGTAATTTTTTTGTATTTATTTTAGAACTTTTTATATTTTTTTGGAAAATATATATTCCGAAAATAATATTGGAAAATAAAAATTCGAAAAGTTTCAATTATTTTGCATTTTAAAATGTTTTTGTTTTATCTACTAAATGAGTGGTTAGGATTGCGTCTAACGGTCTCACAAAATTAGGTCACCTCATATAAACCTAACCCTAACCCCATATATATGGGGTTTGGTTATAACCCCATATATATATATATATATATATATATATATATATATATATATATATATATATATATATATATATATATATATATATATATATATATAGGAATGAGTTCTATGGTAAACAAATAACTAGGGCAACATCTTCCAGAACCAATAATCAAATGACACGTGTCTTTTTCTTTCTTCACAAGTAATGTATTGTGGAAGTTATTGTGGAAGTGATGTGTTGTCATGTTTTCATTGGTTCAAATATGTGTTGCCCAAATCATTCATTTTCCATATAACTCTTCCCTATATATATATATATATATATATATATATATATATATATATATATATATATATATATATATATATGGGGTTAGGTTATTTTGTTTCTTATATTTGTTGTGTCCTACAATACACCAATAGAAATTTAGTAAATTAAATAATTATTTAATTAAATAAATATATATATATTAAATGATAAATATATGTATACTAAATGATATTCATAATTATAACTCTATTTTTATGGAAACTAAATAAATCTGTCATTAATGTTAGCAATAACATTCATTCAGAATGAATTCGCATCTAGGTTTTTATATATGAGTTCATATTTTGTTTCAGGACTCACTCACTTAAAATACAATAAAGTTGCATGGAATATAAAGAACGAAAGTGTATTCTAGTAAAATACACTCTCATTCTGCTGACATACACTCTCATTCTTATAGACATGAATTCATTCTGAAAAAATATTATTGTTGACATTAATGACAAATTAAATTGATTTTCATGAAGATGAAATATAAGTATGGATAGCATTTAATATATATATATATATATATATATATATATATATATATATATATATATATATATATATATATATAATTAATACTAAAATCATATTTGTGCATTATAGCACATAATAGATGTGAGAAAAATTTGAACATACCTCTCTCACTCTCTCTCTCTCTCTCTCTCTCTCTCTTTATATATATATATATATATATATATATATATATATATATATATATATATATTCAACGGATTACTTTCTATAAATCATTTTTAAATGATAAGTAAAATAGATACAGTGATTGTCGTACTTCTGTATTTTTAAAGTTATATATTTGAAAAAAGAAAAAGCTTTAAATATTGTATATGGATCATTATCATTATTCTACCTCCGTTTCAATTTGATAGTCAATTTTTTATTTTTGAAGTATTTATTCTTCAATTTTGGCCTTAAATATTTTTGTTTTTTAAAGATAATTCTTGATGCAAAATATATGAATGAATTGTATTTTAAATGTTGTTTCGTTGTTATAAGTTTTATCAAGTAATATATAACACAAATAAAAATATTTAGGGTTAAAGTTGAAAAAAAAAAAAAAGACTTCAAAAATTATAAGTGGGCTATCAATTTGAGACGGATAGAGTAATATTTAATTTGTCTTCATTTAGTCGAACTTTAGTTAAGTTGTAAAAAATTATTAAAATTGTTATTTTTGTTGAAAATAGTCATTGAACGTGTTATTATATATATATATATATATATATATATATATATATATATATATATATATATATATATATATATATATATATATATATATATATATATATATATATATTAATTACCAAAATTGTTATGTGAGAGGATTCATTATTCATTCCACGGTAAGCAGCCAAAGGATTTCATTAATTCAATTTTTTTTTTTCGTTTTCCTTCCTTTACTTTTATTTGTTTTTATATTTTATACCCTTAAACTAATTTTGTTGTAATAATTTTTATCCTTATAATTTTAAAATTTGATTCACTATTCATTAAGGAGCAAAAGGATTTCACACTTTCAATTCTTTTTTCATTTTCCTCCCTTTACTTTTATTTGTTTTTATATTATATACCCCTAAATTAATTTTGATATAACAATTTTTATCCTTATAATTTAAAATTTATATATATCTATATTTCTTTCTCCTTAATTAATTTTTATTTAACAGTTTTCAACCCTTATAATTTTAAAGTTAAATTATTAGTATTTTATATATTATAATTTGGTCCTTTACTATATTTTAAAGTTACATTTTGGTCCCTTATATAATTTTTTAATTATCTTTTTTTATTAATTTCTTAAAGATACACTTTCAAGTAAATTGTTTGTATCCATGTTTTATTTTGATATTTTTTTTTGCTCCACTTTATATGATTTAATCGTCTTCGTTGTATATATGGTGGCAAACTGTGTTTATTAACATACCAGAGCTTCCGCAGCAACGCACGGATGGTCCAAACCCTAGTTACTTAATTAATGGTCATAATGACCACTTTGAATAAAAAATAATATATTCAATGATATTTTACGGTTTAAAAGAAAGAATAATAATTAAAATGACTACAAATTCAATAGTTTAATGGTTAATTTCAAGCGTAAATCTTCTTTAAAAACCGCAATATAAATGGTAATTTTTTATTAACTTAATGAGAAAATGTTACAATTTTTCAACCTTTTCCCCAAACAAACCCTTGTATTAATAATTGTTATATTCTCACATTATTATGCTATACATCATATTAATTAAAAGTATAGTAGAATTAGAAAACACGTAGTTTTTTTACGTGGTTCCTAAATGGTCCGTTGACAACTCTACCAAATTTAAGAAAAAGTTATTGGCATCGTGGAAATGCATTAACAAATGTATGTGTTGGTGAACTACATTTCCTATTTTTCAATAAATGCAAAAGTTGAAAAAGTTGCAAAGTTGAAAAACCTTAAATATAAGGAAGAAGAAAGTAGTGTTACATTTATCACGGTCCATTTAGAAGGTCACTATAATTTAAAATTAATTAATAAGCCATACTGCCTCAAGTTTTTGTAATTTATAAGGCATGGTTTTCATTTTTGTCATATTAATGTTTTTAAAAAAATTAATTAATATATATTTATAACATTTCAAACATTTTATATTTACAAAACCTAAAGATTCATTAAGCCATATAATAAAATTACAACAAAAAAAAAACAACATATAATTTAAAATGACAACACATAAAAAAAACATAGAACTTAAATTACAAAACCTAGGAATTTGAAACACGAAACATAAATATTTAAATAATAAAACCTAAATATTATATTTTTTCGCAATATTCTATTTGGCTTTCATCGTCAATTCTTTTTCGTGTCTAGTAAGCTTGTTAGTGTTCCTTGTTAAGATCATCATGACACAATTTTTTCTTTTTCTTGTGCGACAATGAATTATTGCTCCAACATCGACTTCAAATTGTCCATTTTGGTTGTTAGAAGCTAGATGTCACCCGAATCATTTGTTGTTGCGTTTCGTTTGGTCTCTTCCCATGGGACGAGTGACTCTTGGAATCTCAAAATGCTCCCCTTCGTTGATGTCAATCTCGACATGCACATTGGACGATTGACTAGGCGTTGTTTCGGAAGTCGTGGTTCTTTTAGAAAAACAACTCGTGAATGTTTCAGAAGTTTCGATGTCTTGCCATTTTTTTGACATCTTCACCACATTCCAAAAATGCAGAAATTTGAAATTCATCTCTTTCTAACTCTATTACAGGGAAATATTTTTTTGCAGAATTGTTTCGTCATTTGCACCACTTTGCCATTGTCGTTTGATAGACAAAAACATTGCATTAAACTCCATCACAACTTTGTTAACGTTTCTCCACTTCAGGAAAAACCTAGGACAGTCTTGGTTCTTTCCAACCTTCGGATCCTCAAAAACATCTACCCATACACGAGTCAACACCGTTTCTTCGGCCGTAGCCCATTGCCTTGGAGCCACATTTCCACTTTTCTTGGATTTTGGCCGAATCTCATCCGACTCCGAATCCGTTTCAGGGACGACTTTGAGTTGTGTTTGAGTTTGGAATTGGGTTTGGGTATTGATTGGGGAGTCAGGAAGATGGTCAAATGGGTTGAAGTCATTTTCTATTTGTGATTTGAGTTGGGATGAGAAGTTCATTTGAGATTGGTTTTGGAATTGTGTTTGGTTTTGGAATCGATGTTGGTTTTGGACATAATATGGGTAGTAAATACTACCATAATGTAAATTTGGAGGTAGATAAATAGACTGATCACTTTGACTTTGCACGAATGTGATTGAAGAAGGTGACACTGGGTTTGTGTTTTGGGTGTTTCTTTTGGTATTTTTTCTGTGTTTTTGGGTTGGAATGGGAAACCATTTTTCACAAAAATAAGGTTTTTTGAGTGCAAAATGGAAGAAGGTAGAGTGGTATGTAATGTGGTATGTATTAATATTAATATAGAGTTGAAAATGGGTAATTTTTCAATTTTTTTTTGAAAAAAAGTCAAATTTTTAAAACACTCAACCACCTCACACTCTCTCTCATCGGTGCATTTCTATCGAGTCGCTGAACCGAGCTCGGCACACCCAATACATGGCCTGGTGTTCGCCGAGCACACATAGGATTTGCCGAGGACCTCACCAAACCACTCTGTCGAGCCTAAGTCTAAAGAATATCGTTACTACATGCTTATTACAAAAATAACGTCAGATAACGTCATTTCATCTCACCACATCCTTACTACCGCACAACTAACCCTTGAAAATGGTCAATACTCCACATCATCTATACTTTTTATTTTTTTTTAATTTTTTGATATTAGATTAAATAAAAAACATAATTTTTCAAATAAAATAAATATTTTACTAATAAAAAAATTACATTAAAACCTACATTACAAATTAAAATACATAAAATTAAAACTTATAAATTTAAACCTACATTACTAATAAAAAAACATAAAAATTAAAACCTACATAGATAGATAAAAAAACATGAAAACTAATCGTTGTATTTTTCGTGGACCTTGCGTTGAGTTTTTAAAAATGTTGCTAGATTTTCCGGCGTGATACCTGGTTGGGGTTGTGCATTTAAAATTTAATATCGTTAAGTGTTGTTTTTCTTTGGGTAAGAGTTTCGTCCAATTTTTGGAATTTTTTTCAAAAAAAATTAGATGTTTGTCTATTTTTCCCAAAAATACTATTTTGGTACTTGTTTTTTCAGATATCGATGCCGCCCCTTTCACTTTGTTCCTTCCCGACAGTCAATGAAGGTGGACCCTCCTTCTCGGTGTCGTCAACGTCATCATTGAGATCGATGCTAAAAGCCACATCCAATTCAGATGTTCTCGACCTTTTGTTGGAGTCGGTGGTCGATTTTGAATACACATATATAAAACATTTATGCCACTTAAGTAATACAAACACACACAACACACAACAAATAAAATTATATAACTCATGCAAATGGTCCCTCAATAAAATTAATGTGACAGAAATTGTCGATAACCATAAATAAGCATGTTTCTTAACTATTGAAACCGGCAAAAAGAAAATCATATAATGGCATCCCAATTATAGCAAAGTATTTTTAAAGTTCATTGCTATAATTCGTAAAACATTCATATGTTTGCATTAAAAAGGACAAAAAACAATAGTATAAGCACAAATACGATGCCAATAAAACACACAGAGAGCAACACACATAGATCGACATACTTTTTTCGAGGATGGTATATCAAAATTGTAACAAAAAGAGAAGAAGATAAAAATAAACCAACTAAAAGAAAATAAAGAAAAAATATTTTGTTTTACACTAACCTGATGTATTGAAATGTATGAATGAAGATGATAGTTTGCAGAGATGAAGAAGCATAATGACACCGAACATATAAAAAAATTTAGGGGTTCGGTAATATAAGTGAAATGAATAGGCGAAGATAATATTGTAACCATGATTTAATTCCTATTATGATGGTTGTATATTTAGTAACCATGATTTAATTCCTATTATGATAGCTGTATATTTGGTAAAAGATAAATTAATTCAAAAACGTTGTTGATTATATGGGATATAAGGATATATGATATTTAAAATTCAAAATGTGTTTAAATGCATGGAAAATATGATAACCAAATAGTTGATTTGTAGGAGACGATGTCGATTCCTGAAGTAAGCAATGGGCGGGAAAAGAATTGAGAATAGAGTTGTAGGATTGACACGTTAATTGATGGGAGTCTAAGAGGGAGACATGTGGCGGTTTAGTAGTCTTTTATTAGGATTAGGGATTACAATAGGGATATATATATATATATATATATATATATATATATATATATATATATATATATATATATATGCACACACTAGGTTATAGCCCGGGGAACCATGGTTTAAGAAAAACCATTATTTACAATTCGAAATTGTAATGATTAATCAAAAGTTTGCAATATTAGATTATTTGTTGTAAATAAATATGTATTTCATATAACTTATAGTCAATTTACACTTTAAGGAATATAGAAATATTTGATGAATAAATGATATGTTGGAATTAAACAATGTAGTATTAAGTTACTTTTTTAGAAATCGAAAAATTTATATGAATGTGTTTACTAATCTTGTACTTTAAAGTTTAAATTCACAGTAATAAAAATTGTGTCCATTTAAATCGTATTCATTTTTACTTTCAACTAGATATGTTGCCCATGCTTCGTATGGGCCGTGTGCGTCTGATTTGAGTGTTGTTTTTGTTAAAATATGCAGGTGGAATAATTCGACCTCTAATTTTCACAGACGGAAACGGATAGATAGAGACAGGAAAAAAACAAAAAAATAAATATGCGGACCAATATATAAAAAATATACCAAAATAAGAAAACGACAGACGGCAGAAAGTGCAACGGACGGAAAAGAAAAAAAAAAACTAAATATGAGGACAAACCCGGATTTTGCCCCGGGCTGTTTTTTGTGTTTTTTATGAAATAATATAAAAGTTTAGACTGTAAGGACCAAAAATGTCAAAATAGCATAAGAATTAAAGGGTTGAAATTAGCAAGTTTATAGAAAAGTGGCCAAAGTTGTCAATTCCTTAAAGTTTTGTGGTCAAACTTTAAATGTTAAAAGGTTTCTAAAAAATGTAAAAAAAAAATTGATTGCAAGGACAAAAGGTATCAAAATGACTAAAGAATAGATAGCAAAATTGACAAAAAGCATACATGTTCACTATCCTAACTATGGACTTTTTTTAATATATATATATATATATATATATATATATATATATATATATATATATATATATATATATATAATAATAATAATAATAATAATAATAATAATAATAAACAAATGTAAGACCATTTGTAATAATCGATTTATTTTTCACAATAAAAGAACTCAAACACAAACAAATGTAACACACATACATAATAACACAAACATTAATGGAAGAAATGAATTATACCAATATATTTTGAAAGTACATTGTTATAATTAAGAATAATTGTTTTATTTTTACAAAAAGAGCCATGCAAACAGACAAGTTCAAATAATGAACATAGAAGAAGTCCATGGACTTAGCTAATATTGAACTTCTCTGTATATGAATGGTGGTTTTCTAGAACCGCAATAGGTTGATCAGATCGAAAAAAATAAGGATGCTTGAAACGGAAAATGTAAAATGTCAGGTTGTGGTTTTAGGAGGAGACGTAGATAACAATGAAATATATTTGTAATATCATAAATGTAAAGTTTGGAATATATTTGTTGAAGATATTTAGATTCTGAATAGAATAAAAAATATCAACTTACTATAATTTGTAATTATGTAGCTTGATGTCATAAAAGGGATAATGAAGGAAAATTTTAAAATGTAACCAAATTATTCAGAAATTTTGAATTTGAATCAATATATGGTATCAATTAATAATATAGGAACTACTTGCCAAAAATATCCATAATATTATATTGGAGGGGGAAATAATGAAAAAGTGGTCTAGGAAACTGCCAGCCAGATATAGTTTTTTTTTTTTTTTTTTGCTTTAATTTTGACCATTGTTCATATGTTACAACTTCAAATGGAAAGTAGGAAGGATGAATTGTGCTAGAAGGAGAAACAATTATTGAACAGAAGTTATTTTAAAATATATCAATGTAAAAACAAGAAAACAACATTTACAATTATAAAAAACATACTACGATTTTAGGTTTTACCGAAAGTTTGGATTAGGGCACATGATCTTGAATGAAAAATATCCATCTGTGAAAGTGACTCCCCTTCGTTAAAGATAGGACTCAAGAACTGCATTTGTTTCTTGCCACATGAACATTGAGCTTAACACCAACACATAGATATGAGATTGCCAACTTCTTCTTCGAGTCTCTGTAACAAAAATTTTAGAAAGGGTATAATGGTCAACATCACATTATGATAATGGAGTTATCGCTTGGCAGCTTTCATTGAATTTGAAGCCAAGACAAATGGAAACACACTATGAAAATTCATAGGATGCTATAAAAACATCAAAGTAAAATGCTATAATAGTAACCACTTTATGGCCAAAAAAATCAAGTAAATCAATGTGATCACCAAAAGCCACGTGAAACTAACCCGAACTAAAATCATGATATAAGAAATTATAGGAATAATATAAACATCAAAGTAAGGTGCTATAAAAATACTAACCTGGTGACCAAAAATCTTGTATAAACTACCTAATAACAAAAAAAAATCATGTAAAAAGCACCTGATAACCAAAAAAATCATCCAAATGAACAACATATCACTGCTAAATCATTGATTGGTTGCTAAAAATGTCCAACTAATTAAACCTTAATGACACATTACAGTAGTGATTAATTTCATAAGATAACTCTGTGAACTTGAAAACAAAGGTCTAGAAACACAGAAAGTGTATTGGGTCATCCTAATGTCTGAAAAATCAAAATAAATAGAAGTTTTCATAGTCAGTGATAGAAGACCTTGATGACAGTTTTGGCCCCAAGTTCATAACAACAAAGGTAAAACTGAAACACTCTGGAAAGATCATTACATGTTTTTATCTTGGCCAGAAGTTCATATTAAGTTCTTCATTTTACAATAGCTAGCGGCCTGAAAAAAGATCCCAAATAAATCATAAACCAAGAAAAACCATAAAAATATGCCAATATGACTTTAAATCATAAGAAAGCAAAAAAAAAAAAAAAAAAAAAAAACAATACAAAATCAAATAAGAAAATCCTCCTTAATAAATAAAACCCATTTTCTGCCACATGTCATGTCCTCATTGATTTTGACACATGACATTTTAATAGATTTTTAGAATTTATTTATTTCCACATGTAATTTTCTGATTTGTTCACATATCATAACTTATTTCGGTTATAATATTGAGAAAAATAAATGCTTCCTTGAAAAAGAATTGATATATTTATAATGTAATAAATGTCATAATTAATGAGAGCTCTCAAATTGATATTGATATTAAATTTAATGTTTAAATATTGATATTAAATTTTTATTTTTAATAAACTCGTGTATTACACAGGTCTTACACCTAATATACAATATACCTATGTTTTTGTGCCTCATCAATAACAACATAACTCCACCGAATTTGGAAAAGAAAGTCCTCATCAATTAATGTTATATCATATGTTGTGAGGAGAACATCAAAATGTAATGTATGTACCTGCAATATTATCACTCAACACATCAGCATACACATGAGTCTGTTTGAAGTAATTTAGCTCAACTTCTATAAATTATAAAAATCTTCTTGAAAATTTATACAACCATCCTTCATTTGTATAAACAGAAAAAGTATTTAAACTTTGCTAAATGCTAATATCGTCGGTTACAAAATCCAAAAAAAAATGTATGTTTGTTGTTGATCGAATCCTGTTTTATTGGGGGTAAAAATTAAAGTTGGAATCCCTAATTGAATGTCAAAGCGTAGTGTTTTTTTGTAGCGGTGACATGTACAAATAGTGGTGGTGGTGAGGAGTGGATAATGAATGCAAGAAAATTAGAGAACACGAAAAACCATACTCTTTGGATTTATGATGAAATACGATTAAAAAAAGGTTTATAATACAAATACACATATGTGAAAACGGGATCTGGACAAGCAAACACATAAATAAAACTTGAAATTAGACATACAAGCAAGTGATGATGGAATTGTCGGCAACAAACGACGGGGACAAAGCAGGTGTAGAAAACAGAGAGAGAAAAGAAGCCTTGTCATTCTCCTCAAATTGAACATAGATGTGTTGCCATTAGCCTAAATTGAAATTTGAAATATGAGCTGAAATTAGAAATCGGTCAATTAGACATAACTTTATGCATAAATTGAGGAGATATTTAGGAAAACCGTTTAAAGAAATCAATCAATTTATGATCATTTATATCGATTTCAATTATCAAATATCAATGCAAACAGATAAAATGAGCGGGAAAGAAAGAGAAAGAAGCTCCAAAAAAAGACACGTGGCATAACCTCTAGAAAATCGACACATGGCATAAACAACTACTCTTTTATTAGCAACTAGACTAGATGCGCGCTGCGCAGAAACACCTATATAGTTGAAGTATTTATAAATATTTGTTTTTTTTAAAATATAAGAATAATGTTGTTAAATTTGATATAATAATTCGTATACTAAATTGATATAATATATTGATTATTTTGAATTATATGATAATGTATACATCTATTATAATTGCATAATCTCAATCGTTCGAATGACTTCCACTCGTGTGTTACACATGAATAAAATTAAATATAATATATAGTTTAATGTTATTTATAGTTGTTGTTATTGTTAATTAATTTTTTAAAATTTATTTGCTTAATGTTTAATTTCTATCATTATAATTATTTAAAACATCAAACATTGTTTTTTGATTTTAAAGGTAACAATATAATCATTTATATAGAATTATTTTTAACTATTGTTATTGTAAGTTATTTTAAGCTACTTATTTCAAAACTTTTAACGATTATAAAAATATCTTTATGAAATATTTATCACTACAATTTATCACTTTTAACTATTTACAAAATATTCTTTGGTTTTTAAGTGGAACTGAAATTTATATTTAAGTTGACATTATAATGTTATATTTAAATTAACAATTTAAGTATTTTGTCCAGACTGTTCAAAAGTTGTAGCTTTAAACTGATAATGGTTTACATACAAGAACATATTAAATCTAATAAATTAAGTATAATATGTTAAAAGTTTAAAAAAAACATAACTTTATAAGTAGAAGTAAAGATATTATTTTAAAATTGAAATTTAATATATTTATGATTACACTTTAGGTTTGATATTTATTTAACCTTATTAACCAATTTATAATCATTATTATAAAGACACCACATTTAATCACTTTTAACTATTTATAAAATATTCTTTAGGTTTTTAAGTTAAACTAAAATTTATATTTAAGTTGACCCTATAATGTTATTTTCAAATTAATAATTTAAATTTTATACAAATTGTTCCAAAATTGTATCTTTAAAATGATAATGGTTTACATCCAATAATATATTAAAACTAATGAATTAAGTATAATATGTTAAAAGTTAAAAAAACATAACTTTATAAGTAGAAGTAAAGAGATTATTTTAATACTAAAATTTAGTTTATATATGATTACACTTTAAGTTTGATATTTATTTGACCTTATTAACCAACTTATAATTATTATCAGAAAGAAATTGAAAAGTCATGAGAGTTTCAAATGAATGTGGTGAAAGGAAAAATGCATGAAAGTTTAAAATGAATGTGGTTAAAGGAAAAATGATTTCTTTATAATATAGTATGATATGATATGATTTGATTTGATATGCAGGTAGAGGTGTGTGTATATATATATATATATATATATATATATATATATATATATATATATATATATATATATATATATACATACTAGGTTACAACCAACGCGTGGAAACCATGGGTTACAAATTAAACTAACATATATAATATAAAAATAGTAATTATTAATCATAGATTTGCAAATATTATATTTTTTAACAAAGTTTGATCTTGTAACCTTGTATCATTGTTATTTAATTATTTAATTGTTAGTAAATGGAATTCAAATAATTTGGTCTAACTTTTTGGGATAAAATAAATCATAATGGCATTCATATATCTCTAATATATTGAATTATCCCTAAATTAAAGGGATTCTACCGAAAATTCAACTAACAGAAGGGTAATTATGTAAATTTGATGGAATCCGAAATGGACAAATTATGTAATTCACTAATTTTTTAAAAGATAAAACGGTAAAAATGAAATTTTAGTAGCAAATCAATTAGGCTGGAAAATAATCTTCAGATGCTTTTAAAAGTGCACACATGGCTTAGATTTATTATTTTATTAGAAGAGAGAAATGATACTCAAAAAATTATATAATATTGTTTTGCATTGGGTTTTTTATATGTGATTTTTATGAATAGTGTGTTGTAAGGATTTTGTTCGGTTTTTGATCATCTTATTCTAGATAATTTTTGCTACTCGATATTAAACTTACATAAAATTCTTTATATTTTTTCTCGGTAGGACAAATGTAATTTACTACTAAATTACTTATAATTTCACATATGTCCGTTCAATCCCGGGCCTCAAGAAGGAATTGTTTGAGTTTACATAATTTTCTTTATGTAACTTAAAAACCCCACAAATGTACAATGATTTTTCGAATGTAATCATAACCATTATAATAAAAAAAATCGTCATTTAACAAATAAACAAGTGTTAATAAACAATATTAGTAAAATGTATTCTCGAGATGTTTATGTTTATACCTGTGGCTCTAACGACTTCATCTTCTTTGTATGCGCTAACACCAAAATATTAAAAATTACAGGGAACATAAAGTAGAAGTAATTTCACACGCATAAGCCAGGACTAATAAATTTTTGATAGACCTGGAAAAATAATAATTTAGAACACTTAATCACATACATTAATGAGTGAAATTCCATAATTCAGTAAATGACATAAAAATTATAAACAAAGTCGAAAGTTGGCGGCTAACAATACAATTTTCATCCAATAAAAATATTTAAAAAATTAGTTAGGGCGTCCATATTGCAATATAGGGTGTCTTTTTAGCCAACCCCTAACAAAAGTCATAATTTCTTTTTTCATAGTCAAATTAAAACTCAAGCCTAAAATTGTTTTTTTGCATCATCCTTTTCCCATAAACAAATTATAAAACTTCATTTGTGTTTTCGTTTCAGGGACAAAGATTACTAGTACCATTGTTAACCAGTAACATAATACGCCGATCCAAAAAATAACAACATGATGGTTTAAACTAAATAAAAAATTAAGTGCATTGCCTATACAGATAAAAAAAAAGTATTTTGTTATTTATTGGAAAATGGATATACATAATGCAATAAAACATGGGTAAATGTTAAAAAATCAATGAAAAACTGTAAATACAAATACATTTTTATGAATTATCCAGGTTTTAGGATTATTTGATCTTATTTATCCCGATAATCAATTTCTAGTAGCAACATATACTTGCATACATTATAACGATTGCAATATGTAACCCTACATAAGAAAAAAGGCTTAAAAAAATATAATACAGAAGTACAATGGTATAATAAGGACAATATATAAAATACATTGTTATTGCTTCCATTTATCCCTTTTGAAAAAGCAATTAAACTTACTTGTGGATATGCTTATATTTCAAGTACAAAGGGCAAAATTAGGAAGATATGCCTTCTCAACAGAAAGTGTTAGAAGAAAACTTAAAAGAATCTATTATATATTTTTTCCTTTCCCTTTCTCTATTTATGTCCCAAATCGAGGATTAAAATCTGACATGATTAACAAACTTTATTGTAAAGATAAACTTGAATAATAAAGATGGGTTTGAAGTTTCATTTTTTTCTTTCTTTACTGAACCTTCAGGTTTTTTTTTCTCTTTGATTCATATAATAGTCATTTGTCTTAGTCATTTGTCTTTGTAAATTCATGTCCTTTTCCCTTATTAGCTTACTGCAAACAGAAGTTACTTGAATCCTGATGCAATAATATATTTAGTTTAATTAAACAAAAATTCTTTCCCTATGGCTACATAAAGGGAATAAATACAATATTGGATCAGCTACCATACGTATATAAACCAGAGAATGAGTAAGATATATCATTTTTTCCAACAATAACAATAATCATAACTTGTAGGCTTTTAGCACCCACTTCATGAATTGAAAACTGATTGTTATAGGCTGGTAAAAGTTGTTCCAATCAACGGTAACCCATACACTCCAAAAAAAAGAATAAACAACCTAATTCTTAAATAAATAAAAACTGAAAAAATAAATTATAAAGTGATTCACTCGAAGTGATTTTACCGATTTTGTATCCGGTATAATTGAGCGCTCGAGATCATGAAAAAGAAAAGCATCAATTGAAAGAAACAAAAATTTATGGCGGACAATGTGGGTTCTGAAAAAGTATAATTGTGAAATCATATGAGAAATCAAAACCAAACATCGTGAAATCGTGAAATCACAACATAGAATTCAAGTAAAAATTAAAATCTTACCGATAATAACTGATGATGGAGTGAAGGTGAAGGATTAAAGTTTTTTGATGTCTTTAGGGCTTTGTTTCATAGCTTCCTTCACTGTATTTGTGCCAAAATTATTGTTTTTGTATAAAAAATGAAGCCCTAATCTATCAAATTCAAATTTGGATAAGATTTAGTTGTTGATTTAAGTCAATATCCCTGATTTCATGAGATCGTGATATCCCAAATTAAGAGGATTTTAAGAGGATAATGATACCAAATTACCAAGTTAAGTGATCCGATTTAATGCACCATAAGAGTAGTTGCAATTTAAATGAGTAAAAAGGTAAAATTGGTACTTCACTTTATAAGAATGGAGATGGAGAAGATGCCACGTGGCATAAAAAGGTTTCTTTTATTATATATATATATATATATATATATATATATATATATATATATATATATATATATATAGAGAGAGAGAGAGAGAGAGAGAGAGAGAGAGAGTTAGGTTCAAATGTTTTCACTATCTATTGTGTGCTATATGATTGATTATGGACCAATCATTTTAGTTATTTTAATAAACTAATTAATGCATATTAAATGTTGAAGATGTAATTAATACCCATTATATCTTCAACATGTAATATGCATTAATTACTTTCTTAAAATAACTAAAATAATTGGTCCAGAATCAATCATACATGCACACAATAGATAGTGAAAACAAAATAACCTAACCCTATATATATATATATATATATATATATATATATATATATATATATATATATATATATATATAGAGAGAGAGAGAGAGAGAGAGAGCTAGGTTCAAATGTGGATTGACATCTATTGTATGGACGTGTGGACAATGCTATTCTGTGAGAATGACAAAGAAAATATGTTGTTTGGTAATGTGAATACGTTCAATCTTACATAACTATTGTCATTATCACACATTCTCACTAATTAAATCGTCTATAAGGTTATTATAGAAAATCGTCTATAAGGTTATTATAATTTTTTTTATTATTCTCATTCTGTCAGAATTTTGTCAGAATGTATATTGAGTTGTATTCTGTAAGAATGAAAACGAGTAAAAAACGGTGCGTGAGAACAAAAGTGAATAAGAATTATTGAGAATATATGAAAATAACGATAGTTGTGTAAGGTTGAACGTATTCACATTAAAGAACAACTTATTCTCTTACTAATTCTAATAGAATAACATTGTAGACACGTCCAGACAATAGTTCTCCATCCACATTATAACCTAGCTCATATATATATATATATATATATATATATATATATATATATATATATATATATATATATATATATATATATATATATATATATAGGCTTAGGGTATTTTGTTTTTACTAATTATTGTGTGCTAGAATGCACAAATCTGGACCACCGGATGAATAGAATCAACAATCATGATATGAGGGTCTATGATATTACAATAGGGTAGCATGTATCATATAATCAAACAAATTTAAGCAAAATGGTATTTTGGTCAATTAACCTATTTTAAAAAAGGAAATTTTTGGATTTTAAGGGATCATTAATTCCCTTATTTTTAAAATATCCCAATTTTTTAAATTAATTCTAATTAAAATTTAATATTACTTTTAATAATAACCGATTTTACTCTGTCAGAATGACAAAAAGTCAACAATAAACTAGTAAATATATTTGTGGTTTTATTCTTGCAGAATATTGTTTCATTCAAGATACTTTTTATATTAAACATGCTTAAAGAATTATACAACATATTATTACGAATAATATTTTCTAAAGAATACGGATTTTATTGTTTAAGAATTACTATTTACATTCATCCTTAAAGAAAAAGACTATAAACAATTATTACAATCATATCGAAAAAAATTATGACTAACAATGGTTTAAGGATTACATTTATTCTTAAAGATTAAAACTAAAATGGTTAAAAAAACATCAAAATCTACAAAAACACTATTCTATTACGAAAGAATATTATTGTTAATAAACAATTTATAAATTCTGACAGAATACATTCTGTTAGAATACAATATTGTTCTCCATGTTTTCTTCACTTTCCACATTAATGGCAACCTCTTCAAAACCTAAATTTACATAGAAAATATAATCAACTTTCAAATTTTAAAAAATTTAGTGCATTTAATAGAATAAAACAATGAATTCTAATAGAATGTGATATACATTCAAATCGAATATAACTATAATTTCTACAAACCAACATTAACAATCATCCCTAAACTTGCAATGTCTATTATTCTGAAAGAATGTAATGTTTCATTATTTAGAATGTCATTCTATAAGAATCGAGACCAATAACAAGAATAGAAACCAATTTTATTCTAACAGAATTGGTTACGGTAATTCACTGCTTAAGTTGACAAGGAATTCAAGATTCTATTCTGAAAAAATTAGAACTCTATATTCCATTCAAGCAGAATGATTGACATTAAGATGCATTAAAAAAACCTAACACTCTAAATAAAAAAAAGGACGATGAAATTGAAATTGCAGGATACATAGAATGCATAAACATATATACTTATCTATTGGTTAAAAAATTGATGATTGTGTTCCAAAATCAGAATCAAAAAGCAATTAGATGTAAAATCTATTTTCAGGATTGAGGTAAATAATTTCTACAGTTAAGCACAAGTTACTACATCACATAAAAAATCTTTTGTTTTCCAGTTACAAATACCCAGATTTCAACTATGCATTTTATCGAACACGTGGTGTGCTTATTTAGTTTCTTCAAAAAAAAAATTAGTTAGAGTCTTACCAATTCAGTTTCTTGGTGGTCGGCAACTGGAGATACGGAATACGACTTCTACGACTTCGGGTCTTCAACAACAGAAAATGTTTGAGCCTCTAGAATTGATGGCTCCTCTTCAATCATCATGTCGCCATTGATCGCGTCATCCATGGAGTTGATAACTCCTTCTGTACATAATCGCTTGGTTCTGGAAAAAAAAAACAGTTTTCAATTCAATAACGACGAAAATCAAATAGCATTCAGCAAAGGAAGTTCGATGACAGAATGTGAATTAATAAGAGTTAGAATTATTAAATATTTTAACACGAAAGAAAGGAAAAAATAAAGCAGTTTGCGTACATGATAAACATATTCAAAACACCATTCCATACATGATTCATAATATAATAACAAAAACAAACATTGCAGAGGATAATGAAACCGGTTATGGATGATGAATGATGGAAGTAGGCAGCAACAAATATAAAGTGAGGTTGAAGAAACAATTTTTTTTCGTGATTGAGATATTGAAGAAACAATTTTTTTCGTGATTTGTATCATACCTAATATTATATAGGGTTAATAAGGATATATAGAATGGTAAACAATGATTTTATAAGATATCTATATCTATATATCATAACAAAATATGGAAAAGGGTATAATTGGAAAACATGAGTCCTGATATTATATTAAGTTAACATAGTTATAAAAAAATATATGATATACATCCATAATAAATAAGATATAATTAAATAGTCGGATTTGAAATTGATAATGGTACATGAATTTGAAAAGATTTAAAGATAATATTTCATTATTAAACAATTTAATCATAAATTTTTGGATTCTATGTATTGAAACGTGATAAATATACATATAATTATTTTTGAAAGTGTTTGTGATTGACGGTATAATTGGAATGATAATCTGCACAAATAAGAATATAAGATTCATGAAAGAAATTAAAATTTGTAGAGTATGTGCTCGTCTTGACAGTTATACCCCTGGGCATAAGGAAATTACCTTTAAACTTAAAACAAATTGACAATAATAGACTTGATCAACATAGTTTGTTATTTAAGTTTAAAACAAACTGACAATAATGGACTTGGTCAACATAGTTTGTTACGAACAATAAAAAAAATATTGTTATAAAATCTTGTTTGTGGAATAACAAACTCAGTGGCTTAAGCCAAAGATTAAGGAGATTACCTTTAAACTTAAAATAAATTGACAATAATAGACATGATCAACATAGTTTGTTATTTAAACTTAAAACAAATTGAAAATAATAAACGTGGTCAACATAGTTTGTTACAAACAATTAAAAAAAACTATTGTTATAAAATCTTGTTTGTGGAATAACAAACTCAGTGGCTTAAGCCAAAGATTAAGGGATGAAGAAGTAACTTTTTGGCTAAAGTCTAACAAGTAAAGTCAAATATTGGGATCCTATTTCAGATATGCAAAGTAGGATGATATAATGTGTATATACTTTTAAAAAAAGTTGAAATATAATTGTATCATGCTGCAAAACAGAACAAATAAATATGATTCCAAGTAAAAATTTTCTTTTAATTAGGGTAAAGATCCTAAATGTTGACGAATTATAAGAAACTTTGGTAGTAGAAATCAACATTAGTACGTCCAAATCAGTAAGATTGCAATGCTGGATGAATCCAAAAGTATAATCATAATATGCATAGGTGGTAACAATATCATCGATTGTGTTATGACTACTGCTATCTTCAAATTTGAAGACCACATTAGTGTTTTTTTGACTTAATACATATCGGACTTAATTAATTCAGAAAGAATGAGTACCAAATATGCAGCCAACAGACCATATGTCAATAGCTGTTGAATAATGAGTAGCACCCAAAAGGACTTCTGGAGCTCTATACCAAAGGGTCAATATCTGAAATGAAACAAGTTATTTAGCAATCTTCAAATTAATTTTTTTAAAGAATTTTAACCATTTTGTCAATCAAAATGGTACTTTTTTAGGAATTTTCACCCAAGAGGATTGTCTTCCTATCTTTGTTTACACTTTGCTTCACATCCAACAGCCTGTTTGATTTCGTTCATCACAGTCAAATCCAGAACGAATCAATACCATTTCGATTTGATTACTAAAAAACCATAGGTAGAAACATAAATTGGATACGCATAATATAAACCTAAAATCCAAATAAGTGTGATTCAAATCAAAATTCCCGTTAGAATAATCAAAAAAGAAACCAGTTGCAGATTCATAAAAATTCAAATACCTTGCGAAGAAGAAAAGTGCAATGGGAATACTCTTTAGTAGTGAATCTCAATTTCAAGTTGTTGGTGACAAACATGATGCAGGAGATGCATTGATGGAGAAGAACATGGATAAAAATTGGAGAGATCATTGGCTCTTGAGGAGAAAGAACATGTATAGAAATTGGAGAGATCATCGGCTCTTGATATTATCTTAATCGGAGAGAGAAATCCCTAATTTGGAGGAAAAATGGTTATAAACGATAACAAATGCGTATTTGTAGTTCCCTTTTGTTACGATGGCATCAACAAAATTGATCCAGTGGTTTAAAATAATCAATGAAAAACATTGAAGGGGTCAGTTGTTTTAGGTGATGTAATTAGGTTTCTGCTTTAATATATATATATATATATATATATATAGGGTTAGGTTATTTTGTTTTCACTATCTATTGTGTGCCCGTATGATTGATTCTGGACCAATCATTTTAGTTATTTTAAGAAAGTAATTAATGCATATTACATGTTGAAGATATAATAGGTATTAATTACATCTTCAGCATTTAATATGCATTAATTACTTTCTTAAAATAACTAAAATGATTGGTCCAGAATCAATCATACGGGCACACAATAGATTGTGAAAACATTTGAACCTAACTCTCTCTCTCTCTCTCTCTATATATATATATATATATATATATATATATATATATATATATATATATGTATATGGTTGGTTTCATGTGAGACAAGATGATTTTGTGAGACGATGGGACCAATTAATGACCATTGATTAAGAAAAAAAAGAGGGTGGAGATTAAAATAGAAAATTTGATGGAGGCAGTGGCAAAATTGAAATTATCTTGAAATCCATGTTTAATTGAAATACACAGAGGGGTAGAGTTGTACTTTTCACTCAATAGATTGGATCTGATCACTTTACCGTTCACTTCCTTCTTCTCCCCAATTTCTTTGAGTTCGTTAATATCCTTCTACCCTTAAAATTCTTCTCGATCAAAATCATTCATCAATCTTCATTCCATAGATTTTCAACAAAATCCCTTAATAATCACACTCATCATCAAGAAAACGAATGGATCAGTACTCAGAAAACCCCTAGCATCGACAAAACCATAGGATTGAAAAACTCTAGCCTCTTATTCGAGTTTTAGCTGCGAAAAACATTAGAAATCGCAGCTTCATCATAAATTATCGATGGTTCAACTAAATTATATTCAGATTGCGGGTATTTTAAAATATAATTTGATTTAGGTGTTATTTTGATTGATTAATTAGAGGATCTTGTGAAAAACCATAGCCTCTTATTCGAGTTTTAGCAATGAAAAACACTAGAAATCGCACCTTCATCATATATTATCGATGGTTCAACCTAGTCATAGTCAAAATGCATGTAGTTTTAATATAATTTGATTTTAGGTGTTATTTTGTTTGATTAATTTTGATGGTATGGTGAAAGTTAAGTAATTTTATGCTAGATAACTTGATATTATACATATTATGGTTAGATAAGTCAGATCTTGCTTCCCTTTTAGATTTTGGATGTTCATTTGTTAGAAACTACTTTCTTTAAACCTTTCACTATAAGATAATGTGAAATATTATGAAACTATGTGTCACATTACAGCTTTAAACATTAAAATTATGTTGGAAACAACTTTCTTGTATCATCTTTGTTAAAATGATGTGTAATATCTGATCTTATACATTCTTGTTTTATTGGAAACAACTTTGCTTTGAACCTTTTTGTGAAGTATTGTGATAGTACTTGGTTAATGATGAAGCAATTCCATATATTCTGAATTTATGTGTCATATTCTGATTTAAAATATGTAATATTCTAAGTATGTTGATTAGTTTTGAGTTTAAATGAAATTTTGTTGATTAATTAGATAACGCAGTACGCATACATTGAAATAAGATTTAATACATAAATATCTAGACATTCTGATTTAACACAATTTCTTATTCCTTCTCATTTGGATTTTCAACTTTATGATTATGATTCTGAAACCATATCAAATTTCGGGTCATCAACCATTCCTAAATAAAAGAAACTGAAGCTTATTATTCTAGCAAATGGCTTATTCTAAATAATTGGATTCAAAATTTGCATCTAGAGCTATCTCTTCACTATTTTATCTTAGCATGTGATTAATGTGTTATAATCGTCGAATTTATCTCTCTGCATGATTTTGAGTTAATGTATACACCTATGAAATATTCTATAAAACTATATGTTCTAATTATAGTATAGTTTTCAGTCAAAATAATGAAACAATGTCATATATTCTGAAATTATATGTCATATTCTGATTTAAAGTATGTAATATTCTAAGTATTATGATTAGTAAAACTTGAGTTCTAATGTTATTATGTTGATTAAATAGATAATGTAATATACACACATTAAAATAAGGTTTAATAAATAAATATTCTAGGCACTCTGATTTAACATAATTTCTTATTCCTTCTCATTTGGGTTTTCAACCTTGTGATTCTGATTCTGAAATCAGATCAAGTTTCAGATTTAAATTTTGCATCTAGAGTTATTATAGGTAACGTATAATACTATAATCTGTTTATGGTTTTATCTTAGCGTGTGATTTTGAGTTAATGTGTTGTAATCATCAAATTTATCTTTCTTTATGATTTTGCGTTAATGTATTCATGTATGAAATATTTTATAGAACTCTATATTCTAATTATACTATTGGTTTTAGCCAAAATCATTATGTATCTTCCACCATGTATTTTAAGTGAGATATTTTACTATAGAGTTATCTCTAAAAGTCATAATGTAATGGAATATAGTATTACACAACATGTCATTTAAACCTTGATTTATGTAGAATATGTGAAATCATCAACATATTTGCATCTAGATCTTAACTCTATAGGTAACCTAAAACTGTCATGATTATAGATTTTGAGTTATTATGAAAACTCAAAATCAACAAAAGTGTTCTAATATTCACACTTGTTGTTTATGATTTCATTAGACTTTTTAAGTTATTACTTTTATGCTAAAAAATTTAGAATAAAATTCTATTGTTAATTATTTTATAATGTTACAAATTTTTTATGTTTGGTATTAGTTGCATGTAGTTTGTATATTATGGATATTTTGTTCTGATAAATATTTGATTACATTGATTTTACTTTTCATGATGCAGGCAAACTAAATGCTAACCTGCATATGCACTAATTGAACAATCTATGGAGTTTGCAAAATATAATTGAGGAAAACATCTTAACATGGTGCAAGAAGGGATGCAAGGGAATGAGGATTGTTGATCGACTTGATAAAATATTTGCAAGAGTTTAATCGTTATTAGGAGTATTATTCTCTTTGAATGTTGGCTATATTTTCTATATTTTGAAAAATATGTATGGTTGAATGTTTGATAAACAATAGTTATGGTTTGAAGGTTTGAAGAAAAGTGAAAGTTTAATAAAACAAAATTTTGGTTGGACAATAGTTATATGTTAAAGAATAATACATGTAATGTAATGATAGTAATATCCTTCACATATTAGATGAGTTTAAAATTAAACGTTGTACGTAAAATATTCTATTAGAATAATAATTTATGTTTTCTGTTATAGTAAGTATATGTATAATACTCTAATAGAATAATGTTATGTGTTGTTTGTTATCATAAATTGATGTTTCTGTCTTGTTTACAATTTACGTCATAAGTCAATCTAAATTTTATAAGTAGAGAGTATGAAGTTTAAAATTATTAGAATGTTGCAGTTTATGATGTATGATGTTAATAAAATAATAAAATAATATTCTATGTTTTTTTGTTAAATAAATTAATTTATTTACATGAAAAAATTGTGTACATATAGAATATTCTTATATAATAATCTTATATGTTGTATGTTTTCGAATAATGTTGTAGGTTTTCGATTGAAAAATTGATTTGTTACATGAAAACGATATACACGTATAGAATATTCTAATAAAATAATGTTATATGTTGTATGGTTTCATAATCTATATGTAGTATATTTTATTATAATATAATAATGTTATACGTTGTATGTTTTCATAATCTATATGTAGAATATTTCAATAGAATAATGGTCTATTATTTTCTAAGTTATAAGTTGAATATTCTAATGCAATAATGCGTAATTAAATTTAGGTTTTTTTGAATACTCATTGGTATGATATTATTCTAGAAATTCTTATCATTCAATAATTAATATTGTGTTGTTAATATGTAATATTATGAAATTATGTTATAATATGTATAATTAACTTACAATATGTAAGATTCTAATATTATATGTAATATTATGATATCATTATGTAATATTTTGAATTTACAATTTATAATGTTACAAGAATATATACAATAATCTATAGGAAACCAAATAAGTTATATGAAAAATATTCTAATAGAGTATTGTTCTAGTTAAGTACATTGGCATATTTGAATTATATTCATTAGTAGTGATATATAACAATGTTATTTATTCTGAATATAGAATAATAGAATGATATTCTAACTTACAAATCTTGTCATTGATAAACATTAGTGTTACAAGGTATTTTACAAGTAAAAATAGCGTTTATAGAATACTTCTCTTAACATTAAAATTATAATATTACAAAAAACTTAGTGTCATAACAGTTGTTGATTATTTCAACAACAAAAAACAAACTTGAATAAAAATAATACATTTTTACAAAGTGATTAAAACTTAACATGGATTATGATTTATAAAGTATATCCATCACATTTCAGTTATAAAGAACTACCTGTACAAAACATGATTTTAGAATATTAAACATAACATAATAATATTAGACATGTAATATGACAAAGTTAGAAATGTAACAACACAATATATAATATATGTTGAATCAAACTAGTTGATTATTTCAACAACAAAAAATCAAACTAGAATATTCGGAATCCAAACAAAAGAATCATTAGTTGAAATGAATTCAATACTTGAATAAGATTCTTCAAAATTATAGTCAGATAACATAATACCAAAAAACTTAAAAAATCTATCACATGCTTGTAAGATGTATTAAATATTTATTCATCTGAGCACTTGTTAAAAACTTCTAAATTGAAATATTCAAGTAGGGATTCATTAACTAAAATTACCTGCAACAAAAAATGAAAGAATTATTAGAATAAAGTATGGTTTATACAAATATTTCAAATTGAAGTCAACACACTATAGTAATGTAATTAATGATACAACATAATAATGTAGTATGTAATGTAATTGATCATAAAACACATAATGCAAACATTTATAAGAAAAATACTTTGAATCTAATGATCGTTTCTTAAGTACAACCACTTACTACACATCAATAAGAGCAGTCAATATTGTTCAAAGAGACATCTCAAACCTTTTGTGTGCGAAGAAACTTTTTTTACACAATTATAGTAAGGATCATATTCAAGAAACAGATATAAGAGAATCCAATATTTTCTTTAGTATAACCCTTTTTCTGCAAGCTAACAAGAAGATATCCAAACCAAACTATGTTGAATAGACCTCCAACATTATGTGTTTGAATAAGTGAAAAAGTTACTTTTAACAAAACTATGCTGAATTTAATAAAGGTAATCAACATTGCATTATTTTTCACTAATTGTGACTCATATTTTGGAAATATACTCATATTCTTAAAGAAGAATCTAGTCATGAGAAGGGGTGATACATATGACTCTTTTTTCATTGAGGACTTTCATCAAACAGGTAGAATGCTTGTATAATTTAAGTGAATTTGTTGAATAACAATAATTACTTTGTAAATACCTTGTCAATTTTACAAAACACATTGCCTGAAAAGTGTTGAAAATCAAACATTAAAAATGCTCAAAGTCAAACTTTGACAAATTGTACAAAACATAAATCTGATAAATAGAAATCGAATATTGAAAGTGCTCAAAATAGATCTAAAACAGCTAAACAAATGTGATTTGATGAAGAATTGTTGAAATTGACGATCAACGAAGAAAAACTAACCCTTTTGTTGAAAATGGATGATTATGGTGCTAAAAATCGACCCCAATCAATTCGATTATCAATTGCAGATGTAGAAAAATGATTGTTGAAAATAACCTCTATCTGATGATCACCCCCAGATGGCGATAGATGGAAATCAACCCCAACAATTTGATTATCAATTGCAGATGTAGAAGAATGAAGAAGATGAACTCGAAAAATACAAAAATCATGAATTTAGAAGCTATGATTTAGATAGGATACAATCATTCTTCGATCAATCAATCTAAAAAATTAGAGGATGATATGGTTGAAATAAGTGATGATTTAAGGAGAATGAAGATTGATTACATGAGAAGATTAAGGAATATTGATCACATAAGAGCGATAATCTTTGTATAACAATCGGAGTAGATGAAGATGTTATTGAAGATGACGTGAATATGATGCTAATTGTGTATCAGATCTGGTAGTGATGTTATATTTAAATTAGTGACTAATCTGCCCCTAATTAACTAATCAGTTAGACTAATTAGTGTTAATCCCCATTTTTATAAGCCGCAAGATAAAATTTGATGAAAGGCTAAGATTTGGTCCCATATCTCACAAAATATAGGTGGTCTCAAATGAACCTCTTTCTCTCTCTCTCTCTCTCTCTCTCTCTATATATATATATATATATATATATATATATATATATATATATATATATATATATATATATATATATATATATAAAGGTTGAGAAAGCGAGAACAAAATATATTCATTTGTGATTTCATGTATTCATTTGTGGAGAAATGATAAATTTTCACGCCTTTAATTTCATTTTTCCACAAATGAATACATGGAATCACAAATAAATATACTTTGTTCTCGCGTTCTCAACCTTTTTGGTGTTCTTATTTGATCATACTCCTATATATATATATATATATATATATATATATATATATATATATATATATATATATATATATATATATATATAAGGCTAGGTTATTTTGTTTCTTACATTTATTGTGTGCTAAAATGCACCAATAAGAATTTAGTGAATTAAATAATTATTTAATTAAATAAATATAGATATTAAATGATTTCCATAATTATATGTATATTAAATGATATCCATAATTATAATTCTCTTTTTATGAAAAATAATTAAATCCGTCATTAATGTCAGCAATAACATTCTTTCAGAATGAATTCGCATCTAGCTTTTTATATATGAGTTCGTATTTTGTTTCAGGACTCACTCACTTAAAATACAATAAAGTTGCATTGAATATGAAGAACGATAGTGTATTCTACTAATACTGCTGGAATACACTCTCATTCTTCCAGATATGAATTGATTCTGAAAGAATATTATTGTTGACATTAATGACGAATTTAATTAGTTTCCATAAAAATATAAAAATGAGTTATAAGTATGGATAACATTTAATATACACGCAATTATCACTAAATTTCTATTGGTGCATTCTAGCACACAATAGATGTGAGAAACATTTGAACCTATATATATATATATATATATATATATATATATATATATATATATATATTACATGTAATATTAGTTTGTGAATGACCATTGGATTCTCCATTTCTTCCATAACTCCCCATCATTATTTAGCATTAGTAACAACCATTTCATTGTGTTTTATGAATGTAATAATACACCATCATAATGTGCATTCATATTATAGCTCATCTTTCATCTTATTTGGATAGTATAAATAGTGAGCCATATGTATTAGAAACTTGATGATTTCATCACAAATATTGGAATAAAAGTTCTCTATACTCATTTCGTTCTTTACTTTATAATTTATCTTGTTATTTGATCATATTTTATAATACGTTATCAGCATGAGGCTCTACCATAGAGTTCCAAATTCTTGTCGTTCTTGTCGTTGTCAGGTATATATATAATTTTTTTTTCAAAGTTCATATGTATAGTGCTCACAAGTTATATAATGCTCACAAGTAATTTCATGATACTTCTTAACTAACAATCCTCTAATATACAACTCTTTATTTTGATTAGTACTTTCACTATGGAAAACCTTAGCAAACTTGAGTTTGTGGCTCTTAACATTAGTGGAAAAAATTATTTATCATGGATCCTTGATGCTGAAATCCACCTTGATGCTATGGGTCTTGGAAACACCATAAAGGATGTAAATCCTTTAAATGAAGCATCAAGCCAAGATAAGGCTAAGGTGATGATTTTCCTTCGCCACCATCCCGATGAAGGATTAAAAGCTGAGTATCTCACTGTCAAAGATCCAGCTGATCTTTGGAATAATCTGAAAGAGAGGTATGATCATCAAAAAACGGTGATACTTCCTAGAGCTCGTTTTGATTGGTTACACCTTCGGCTACAAGATTTTAAATCTGTGAGTGAGTATAATTCAGCCATGTTCAAAATTACTTCCCAACTAAAACTATGTGGTGAGACTATAACTGATGAAGACATGCTAGAGAAAACCTTCTCTACTTTTCATGCCACTAATATGCTCCTGCAGCAGCAATATCGTGAGAAAGGTTTTAAAAAATATTGTGAATTAATCTCATGTCTTCTTGTGGCTGAACAAAATAATGAGCTCTTAATGAAAAATCACCAATCACGTCCGACCGGTTCTAGTCCATTCCCTGAAGTGAATGCGACATCATCTAATTATAACGGTCGTGGGTCTAACCGTGGTCGTGGCCGTGGTCGTGGTCAAGGTCGTGGACGTAGTGGAGGCCGTCATAATAATGGTCCCAACAATAATAATAGTAATATAAGTAACCACCATAAGTGGGAAAGTAACAAAAACCCACACCCTAATGATAAAAGTGGTCAAGGCTAAAAGAAAGTTGAAAATGTTTGTCACTGATGTGGAATGACCGGTCATTGGTTGCGTACATGTCGCACTCCAAAGCATTTTGTTGATCTTTATCAAGCTTCTCTAAAATATAAAGAAGGAAAAAAATGCGGAAACATATTTTGTTCAAAATTATTTTTCCGAAGATCAACTAGAAATGGGACATTTGGATGTCGCCGATTATCTTGCCTACACGGAAGGGACAAACGGTGTTATGGATGGTGATGAAAGTACCCAATTTTTCCCATAAAAGGAGATGGATATGCGATATCATGAAATTGTTGGTTTTCTAGTATCATTTTATTTTTGCATTATGTTTGTTTAGAGTCATTGTCATGGTCAAGAATAATATGTAGTTTTGTTTAATATCTTTTATGATTTTTATGTCATAGTCGTTTCATGAGAAGAGATCTCGATGATTCCTCTCAAAATAATAATATATGACTTTATTTCTCTAAGTTGAATATTTCTTATTTCTTATTATTTTTATTATATATTTTTATTTTGAAGAGATATATGGATATTCACAAAAGAAACGAGGAAGATATATATGTCTTGCAGACAGTGCAACAACACATAGCATTTTTAATAATGAAAAATATTTTGCTTGCTTATCAATTGGAGAAGCAAATGTTAATACAATAACGTGTAGTGCAAAAGTGATTGAAGGCTCCGGAAGAGCGAATATCATATTACCACAAGGGACAATAATTACAATTGGAGATGCATTATTTTCATCAAAATCACCAAGAAATTTATTAAGTTTTAAGGATATTCGGTCCAACGGATATCATGTTGAAACAACCAATGATGGTGATAAAAAGTATCTCAATATTACAAAAATGATATCGGGTAAGAAATGTCTTTTGGAAAAATTACATGTATTGTCCTCCGGATTGTATTATATAAATATTAGAATGATTGAATCTCATGCTATTGAAAATAAAATGTATGATAACATCTACAAAGTTTGGCATGACCGGTTGGGCCATCCCGGATCAATTATGATGCGCAAAATAATTGAAAGTTCAAGTGGTCATTCCTTGAAAAACCAGAAGATTTTTCAAGCTAATGAATTGTCTTGTGTTGCATGTTCTCAAGGAAAATTAATTTCCCGTCCATCATTGAATAAATGTGGGTATGAAAGTCCTAGTTTTTTTAGAAAGAATTCAAGGGGATATATGTGGACAAATTCATCCACCATGTGGACCATTTAGATATTTTATGGTCTTAATTGACACGTCAACTAGATGGTCACACGTGTGCTTATTATCTAGCCGTAATCTCGCTTTCGCAAGATTACTAGCACAAATAATCCGCCTAAGGGCACATTTTCCGGATTACCCAATTAAGAAAATTCGACTTGATAATGCTGGAGAATTTACATCACAAGCTTTTAATGACTATTGCATGTCGATTGGGATAACTATTGAACATCCTGTTGCGTATGTTCATACACAAAATGGTTTAGCTGAGTCGTCAATTAAATGCCTTCAATTAATTGCAAGACCATTACTAATGCATTCTAAACTTCCTACATCGACGCATGCAATTTTACATGCGGCATCACTTATACGAATCAGGCCAACTAGTTATCATAAGTTCTCCCTTATTCAATTGGTTTGCAGCCATGTACCAAATATTTCCCATCTAAGGACGTTTGAATGTGCAATTTATGTACCCATTTCTCCACCTCACCGCACAAAAGTGGGTCCTCAAAGAAGAATGAGAATTTATGTTGGATACGAATCTCCATCTATAGTAAAATATTTAGAACCATCAACTGGAGATTTATTTACAGCTAGATTTGACGATTGTCATTTTGATGAATCAGTTTTTCCAACATTAGGGGTAGAAATAAAGAAGCTGGAGAACAAAATCTCTTGGAATGAATTATCACTTTCAATTTTAGATCCTCGTTCAAGTCAATGTGAACTTGAAGTGAAAAAGATAATTCATTTACAAAATATAGCAAATCAATTGCCAGATGCATTTACTGACCCTAAGAGAGTAACAAAGTCTCATTTACCAGCTGTAAATGCTCCAGTTAGAATTGATATCCCAGAAGGAAAAAATACAACTACAAATGAATCAAAGTCACGCCTGAAGCGTGGAAGACCAACCGGTTCCAAAGATAAAAATCCTCGAAAACGAAAGGGAGCAAATATAATTGATGGTCCAAATGAGAACGGAATCTTTTGAAAAGATTAATGAAGCTCCAAAAGAGCCCAACGACATAACAAAAGAAACCAGGGTACCTGAAAATTATGAAAATGAAGAGATCTCAATAAATTATGTCATGATAGGAATAAGATGGAACCGAAATAAGATAGACGTAGACGATAATTTTTCATATCATGTTGCGTGCGATATTATGGAAGAAAATGAGGATCTTGAACCTAAATCTATAGATGAATGTTGAAATAGAAAAGATTGGCCAAAATGGAAAGATGCAATCAACAAAGAGCTTAATTCTCTTACTCAACGAAAAGTTTTTGGACCTGTAGTCCGTACACCAAACGGAGTAACATCAGTGGGACATAAATGGGTATTTGTGCGCAAAAGAAACGAGAAGAATGAAGTTATGAGATATAAAGCAAGACTTGTTGCACAAGGTTTTACCCAAAGGACCGAAATTGATTATGAAGAAACATACTCTCCTGTGGTTGATGCAATTACATTCCGTTATCTAATAAGTCTGGCAACGCATGAAAAATTGGAGATGAGTCTGATGGATGTACTTACCGCCTATTTATATGGTTCACTTGAGAATGATACTTATATGAAAATCCCAGAAGGGTTTAAGGTGCCAGAAGCACAAACTCCTAATTCTCGTGAAGTATATTCGGTAAAATTAAATAAATCATTGTACAAATTGAAACAATCTAGCCGTATGTGGTTCAATTGTTTAAGTACATTTCTTTTAAAAGAGGGCTATAAAAATGATCCATTAAGCCCATGTGTATTCATAAAAAGATCCAGATCAGAATTTGTGATAATTGCTGTTTATGTAGATGATTTAAACATAATTGGAACTCTTGGAGAATTGGAAAATGTCACTTCTTGTTTGAAAGAAAAATTTGAAATGAAAGATCTTGGTAAAACGAAATTTTGTTTGGGTCTTCAAATTGAGCACACCAAAAATGGAGTTTTTGTACATCAATCTAGTTATCTAGAAAAGGTGCTTAAAAGGTTTTATATGGATAACTCACATCCATTGAGTACCCCGATGGTAGTAAGGCATTTAAATGCCAAAAAGGACCAATTTCAACCTTGTGAAAAACATGAAAAACTTATTGGTCCTGAAGTACCATATCTTAGTGCTATTGGTGCACTAATGTATCTTGCTAATAATACGAGACTTGATATATCTTTTGTTGTAAACTTATTAGCAGGATATAGTTCTTGCCCAACAAGAAGACATTGGAATTGAGTCAAACACATTCTTCGATATCTTCGAGGTACAATGGACATGGGCTTATATTATTCAAATTCATCAAATATGGAGTTAATTGGTTATGCAGATGCTGGATATTTGTCTGTTCCACACAAAGCTCGATCCCAAATAGGTTATTTATTCACTTGTGGAGGTACCGTAATTTCTTGGCATTCTGTTAAACAAACTTTAGTTGCTTCTTCTTCTAACCATGCAGAGATTATAGCAATTCATGAGGCAAGTCGTGAATGTATTTGGTTAAGAAATTTAACTCATCACATTCGTGAGAGTTGTGGTCTAACTTCTAACAGGAACGTTCCAACCATAGTTTATGAAGATAATGCGGCTTGTATAGCCCAATTCAAGGAAGGGTTTATCAAAGGAGACAGAACCAAATATATATCACCAAAGTTTTTTTTTACTCATGATCTTCAAAAAGAGCGTGGCATCAACATCCAGAAAATTCAATTAAGTAACAACTTGGCAGATTTGTTCACTAAAGCGCTCCCTACATCCAAATTTGAAAACATGGTACGAAATATTGGAATGTGACGCTTTAAGGAAATCAAGTGATGTGATGATCAGGGGGAGTTGGAAACATATTGTACTCTTTTCCTTAGCTATGTTTTTCCCACTGGGTTTTCTTAGCAAGGTTTTTAACGAGGCAATTGTTCCAAATATCTATTATTAATCATGTACTCTTTTTCCTTAATAAATGGTTTTTCCCATGATTTACCTATTAAGGTTTTAACGAGGCATGATATAATCGTCATTCAAGGGGGAGTGTTATGAAATATTAGTTTGTGAATGACCATTGGATTCTCCATTTCTCCCATAACTCTCCATCATTATTTAGCATTAGTAACAACCATTTCAATGTGTTTTATGAATGTAATAATACACCATCATAATGTGCATTCATATTATAGCTCATCTTTCATCTTATTTGGATAGTATAAATAGTGAGCCATATGTATTAGAAACTTGATGATTTCATCACAAGCATTGGAATAAAAGTTCTCTATACTCTCATTTCTTTCTTTACTTTATAATTTATCTTGTTATTTGATCATATTATATATATATATATATATATATATATATATATATATATATATATATATATATCCCTATCTAATAAACAAAACCTAAAGTCCACATGTCCATAGAAAAGAGCTGAATTTTTCCAAAGTTAAATACCTATTATATCCCTTCTTTGTTTCAGCTACATATCAAAACAACACAACGCCCTGTTTTCTTTCAAATTACTCGGTCATAACAGTTGTGCGTATTAACTCCAAAATTCATTACATTCCCGCTTCATAGCATCTTATTATGGTATCTGATCTTTTATATAAGTTATGCTATCAATTGCATTCAATGGAAATCATATTCTGGTCAATATATATTTCAAACATATTATATCAATCGTTTCTTTAGTACATCAGGTTTCCAACGTTTTCAATCATCGCGCTCAAAAATCAACCACTCAATCACAGAAGAAAATCGTCCACTCAATCACAGAAAAGAGTTGTTCAGTAAGTTTATTAAAAGCCTACTTTCAGATTGTTTGTTTATTATTTGAATCTTTTTTTTTAATGTCTGTGTTGTTTTTTACACAGTAGTATCTGCTTCTCAATGTGTATGCGTGTGATAATCATAATCGAAAATTGTTTCTGCTTCTTAATGTGTATACGTGTGTTTTTTTAAGTATGTAATTAAGAATTGTGATTTAAACAACTTTAAGATTGAGATTGAGTTTATTCCATTTGACATCCATGATCATTGATCTGTCGTATAAACAGAAAAAAAAAATATCCTCAATGTTACCCCTGAAGTGAATAAAAAAAGAGTTTAGGAATGGAATTTTTTTTTATTTTTTGTATAATTTTCAAACCTCATAACAACTTTCGTATTTACTGTAACAAAGTAATTTAAGTGGTGGAGGGTAATCTTGGTATAACAAGAACAATAAGAAGAAGAAGAATAAAAAATTTTAATATGTTATTTGGTGAGATTTTGACCTCCAGGTCCACCACTTCTAGCAAGGCTCATTGTATAAATGAACTTGAAAAATGAAAAGTGCAATGCCTTAATTGTTAATTTTTTCGAATTTTATTGCATATATATATATATATATATATATATATATATATATATATATATATATATTGATTGATTGATTGCTAATCAAACTATAATGATGGCAAGGGCATTTTCATCCTTCATCAATCGTTGTTACGTCTGATTTTCAGGAATATCCATTCTATCCACTGGATCAACTGGTGGGGGGCATTTTGGTCCTTTATTTTCTCTTTGTAGTGTATATACATGTACGCTATTTAGTGTGTTTATTTTCGGTTTAATGTAAGATATTTAACTATCGCCATCAGTATGGTTTAAACACAAAAAAAGTGCAAATCCAAACTGAAAACAAAAACACAAAAAAACCACTAAAAAACAAAAAAAATGTCCCAGCAGAGAAAAAAACCACTAAAAAAAGGAACCAAACAGTATCAAACAGAAGGAAAATTGTACTTTTCAATTTGGCATTGGTTTTATTTAGAAACCAAAAAAAACCCAGCCTGATTTTTATTAATTCAATGTTTATTTTGTGTTAACCCATGTCATCTACAATTATACTATAAAATTTTTTAATTCTAAATTCCAAATCTGTTTTTGTGGTTATATATTAGCATTTATGTACAATCAATATCAGCATACTTTCATTTTCTGTGTTTGCTAAGTTTAAAGGCCAAATCTGTCCTGCTGTTGCTACTTATTTTTATATTGGTAAAATACCCTAAGTAAATAGTAGTAGGCCAATGCAAAAATGTAAATTTCGTATTTAGTAATATTAACAACTAAAAATGGTTCTGTTTAAGCGTACATCATATCTTATTTCCCTTTAATTAATATGTTTTTGGTGTAAACCGGTTCAAATCAATGACAATTATGTAATTATGTGAAACATGACAGAAATGCCCCTTAATTCAAAATAGGAACTACCAGTTAAGTAATACAAAATCCAATCAACTAATAATAAAGAAGAAAAAATATAACAAAAAACAGAAAGAAGTTATATTTATTCTCCAAAATCTGAGTTTTTTGAGTCTTTGTCATAATTTCTCAAAAAAATAATTTAGCAACTAAAGCTATGTTTTTTCTGTATTTCATCATGTAATAAAATAAAAAATTGCTTCAATTTTTTGATCGAACGGAATGGACTGTTACGATGGAATGTGATTCCTTCATATTTTTAGTTTTCACTCTTTATCTTAAGTTCTGGGTTTTTCTTCTCATAACGATGGAATAAAATGAAAAGATTGCAATACCCATCTTATTTATGTAATCTTTGATTACATTATTTGAAGTTGTCATAATTTTAGCTAAATGATTTTTTTTGTAGTAAATAACTAAAATACAACATTCGCCTAGATGCACATATGAATTCTCTACTAATGTTCCTGAAATTAAGATTGGTTTATGCTTAAACATTGTACTTTCAATAAATATGGTATCTTATGTATTTGGTGAAAGTAAATAACTTTTATTTTATGTTTTTTTATGGTGTTAGAAAGTGATGGTTTAGTTTGGATTCATTTTTATGGTTCGCGACATTACATATAAGTTATTTTCAATTATTTTATGATATAGCATCTTATGTGTTTGGATTCACTTTTAGGTTCTTTTATGGTCTGTAAAATTATTATATTTTCCTTTTCGTGATCTTCTTATCACCGGTTAATATGGAAGGCAATAGAGTAGTTCTTTAAGGAGTAACTTGGTGTTAGAAAAATGACACCCTTGCGTTGCTATGACATATTTTTTCTAGCAACTTACTTCCCTTTTATTATTAAAAAAAATAGCATCTAACTTTCATTTATTGTTAATTATAGCATCCAACTTTCATTTTAGTGTTAAGTATAGCATCCAAGTTTCATTTATTGTTTATTGAAGCATCTAACTTTTAAGTCCATAACTACAAATTGAAATCAACCTCTTTGGAGCTTCGTAGCAAATTTGAAAGCTTGTCCGTTTAGAAGATTGTTGCAGTTAAAGCAAATCAAACCACATGATTCGAAAAAACGAAAAAAGTTAACATCGATATTGGAATTCTAATATTTTTTTGGTTTGTGATCGGCAATTACTCTGTTATTTTTTGGACTAAATTTGCTTTTGTGAAACCTGGAAAGTCGGTTTTTGGTTCCTCCTTAACAGAACATGTAAGGTTTATTTTTGTGTTCAAACATTATTTATTTTGAAATATATATATATATATATATATATATATATATATATATATATATATATATATATATATATATATATACAAAAGCCAAAATAATACATTATTTTTTAATCAACTATGTTGTATGAGTTAAGATTATGTTGGAACAATCATATGGACCAAGAGTACACATAGTTTCTGAAAAACTATTTTAATCCCAGCCCTTTTAACATTTGCCGAAATTTTCCAATAATACATTTTTAGTAATTTATGAATATTTTCATATTACTTCAATCTATTTCTAAATATACATTATTTAAATTTGTAATTTATAGTGTTGTGTTTATTTATTTTTATTTTATATTTAATTTTTTGTATGTTAATATCATTTAATTGATTGTGTTTTTTTACGGTCTATTTAAATTGACATTTTTGTTCTATAAATCATGTTAAATGTCTGCACATCATGAATGTATTTGGATATTCAAATATATAAAAGTCTAAACAAAAAATTATATCTTATTAATTTAATAAAATTTTACAAATTTTTTACCGTGGTTTCATTGTTGTAATCTACTATATATATATATATATATATATATATATATATATATATATATATATATATATATATATATATATATATATATATATACATACTAGGTGTAAGACTCATGTATTACATGGCTTCATTTTAAAGAAATAAATATGAAATTTTAAACATTTGAGAAAATTAAATTTATAAGAAAAAAATAGAAAAATATTGAATTATTATAATTAAATTGTTTGTTTTTCTTTTAAATTAAACAAATAATTTAGATAAATAAACAAAAGAAACTAATCAAACTTTAATTTAAAAAATTTGAAATTAGAAGGAGTCAATTAATAAAAGTGATATGCATTTATTATTACATTTATTGCAATGATTATATTTAAATATTATGTGGAAATTAATAAAATGAAAAACTCACAAAATGTCATGTGGAAAAAAAGTAATTAAAAATGACAACAAAATGGCATGTGGCCAAATCAATTAGGATATGACATGTGACACAAAGTTCTTTATTTATTAAGGAATATATATATATATATATATATATATATATATATATATATATATATATATATATATATATATATATATAGGGAGAGGATCAAATGAGAACACCTAAAAGGTTGAGAACGCGAGAACAGTTCTGGACCAATCATTTTATAAGGGTATATTAGTAACTTTATATAAATATTAATTAATGATTTCCTAAAATCTAGGGATAAAAATTTTAATTACCTAACAAAATTAATATTTCCTTTTAGTTAATGAAATATATATAAATGTTTTTTTATGATTTTTCCCAAAAAATATTTATGACGGTTTCAAAAAAATTACCTAAAAAAATTAATATTTCCTTTTATTTTAAATCTGAAAAGAAAATCTTAAAAAAATATTATTTTCTACTATTTCACGTTTTTTTTTAAAAAAAATGAATAGAAATCCAATCCCAAATCAATACACTTCCGATCAAAAATGAAAATACATCAAATTACAAATAATTCAATGCATTTTTCATAAATTGAAAATAAAAAATAGTGTAAAAGTTATCATTTTTTCATAAAATGAATACCTCGAATCATAAATAAATACACTCATTCGTATGAGTACACTACTATTCATAAATAAATACAATCATTCACACACGAATACATTGCAATTCACAAATGAATACACTGTTATTTATAAATTAATACACATTCTATCATAAATGAATACACGTGCTATTCATAAATAAATACAACCATTCACACATAACTACAATGTTATTCATAAATGAATACACGTGCTATTCATAAATAAATACAACCATTCATGCACCCCCTTCAGGAAATTATTACCATAAATTCGAAAATTATAATTTTTTTTCTTTCTTTGCCTCTGTTCTTCAAAAAAATTTCCAGTTGGTCCTCCCATTGCAACCATTCTACCTCCTGAACACTCAAGCAAAGATTAATACAAAGAAATCCAATTATATATCATCCAGTAAACCAAATCACTAAATATACACACCAATTGGCTAACACAACCTTTTCATTTTTACTTTTTACAAGTATTTATAATTTATTTTCAAACATGTATCTATAGAAGCTACAAGAAATCAAGGGTAATTCTGTCATTTGTCATTATTTGTATTCTGCAGATTTACAAAGGAATTTCATTCGATTCCATTGTCATTTCTTCCAAAACTTAATGCAAAAGCCAATCAGATCTCAATTCGATTCTCATTTCTTCCAAAACTTAATATTTCAAATTTGGTTATCCACATCTTAAATATTAATGGTAGAGGGGTATAATCGTCATAAAAAATAAATATTAACAATTGTTTGTTACAGACACACGTGATGCTACCTGAGTACTTAATGCAAAAGCCTACAGTCGATGAAGCCATGGACACATTAAAGAAAGTCGGTGTCCCTGAAGACGAAATGGTCGCTTTAGAAAGACAGTTGGCATCTGCCGCCCCCAAAACCACCTCCACCACCATGGATTCCAACAACCGGAAGCTTGGATTTGTGAGTGGCGGTGTACAGTCGTCGGAAACCGCCTCCGGAGAGTGATGATGAAGATGATGAAAATGATGATGATGGGAAGGTTGAGATCTCACAGAAAGATGTTCCGGAAGCTGTTTTTGGAGGACTTGTGAGAAAAAAAGATGATGAAGAAGAAGATCAGGAGGCAGCGATTTGCAATGATGATTGAAGACCAGGTAGTAGCGATTGAAAGTGTCGATTGAAGCGGGCTTACCTTCTTGTTGAAGGCGAGACACAACTATCCTTCCTCGTCATTTTCATTTATCTTCCTTCGACAGAGGATGTCTAACAGCCGATATGCTATGTGGTAGGGATGGAAGCGTATTTCCATCTTCAATTGGTTAAAACCCTAATTTAATTAGAGAGACGGAGAAAGAATGATGCCATGACCGAATCAGTTAAGCTGATTTTATGGAACAATCAAAATGGAAATTCCATTACTACCCTTGAGACCCTTAATTGTAAATATAATAATTACAATTTGGTTCCACATTTCTTGTAATTTACATAAATGACACATTAATATGAACCTTTGATTTTAGGATTTAAATTGCTCAGATCTGTTCTCGCGTTCTCAGCCTTTTTAGTGTTTTCAATTGATCTTTTATATATATGTATATATATATATATATATATATATATATATATATATATATATATATATATATATATATATATATATATATACATAGGAATGAGTTCTATGGAAAACAAATAACTAGGGCAACATCTACCAGAACCAATAATCAAATGACACGTGTCCATTTCTTTCTTCACAAGTAATGTATTGTGGAAGTTATTGTGGAAGTGATGTGTTGTCATGTTTTCATTGGTTCAAATATGTGTTGCCCTAATCATTCATTTTCCAAAATCCAAATAACTGTTCTATATATATATATATATATATATATATATATATATATATATATATATATATATATATATATATATATATATATATATATATATATATATATATATATATATATATATATATATATATATATATATAAAGTTGGAGTTTGGAAAGTAACGGTCCAGTGGCGCTTTGCTTATCCAGAATAAACTGAAACCAATTGAAAGGAGGAAGGTGATCCACACACACCGTCGAGGTGGAACTGTGTGAGAATGCGAAGCATGACGACTCTCTGTTCATCAGAGAGCGTGTTGATGATGAGGAGGATGGCGTCCTTTTCGACTCAATCAACTTCTGCTAAACCTTTGGAATTCTTTAGATGTTTTCTCGATTCTAATGTTTCGTCTCTTCACACTTCTCAACTTCGCCTTTTCTCCTCGAGGTATGTTGATGTTTTTCAAGTGTTTTCGATATGAATTTCTTTTATCTAAGTTCATGAACCTGTATGTGATGATATTTTCATAATTATATTTTAAATTGATAATCGAGGTGACGCAATGCATAAATCAATTTCTGGATGGTGTCTGAATCCCACATTTCACCCTTACGGGTGTGTTTCACAAAAAATTAAAGTTAATACTGTCCAACAAATGATGGTTATATATTAGGCAATAGGTGAATTGGGAATTTCATCAGTTTTTGGTCCAAATTTAGAACTGTGGTTCTTTCCTCTCAATTCTCAGAGGAAACGTTGAATATTGATATAATTTTTTGATGAATCAAACGTGTGGCTGCAAAATAGACTAATCTTATGCAAGAGTGACTATATCTAGCTACCAATGAGTAACCAATTGCTGTTTTCATGGATTCCAAAATGAAACTCGTTTGCAACTTTAATGATGGGGTAACGTACAACTCAGAAGAATCTCATTTCTTGCAGGCAACATTGCATCAAACTACATGACAGGCGATTGAGGCAATGTCAGCACTCAAAATCCCAAATGAATGTTAGTAACTTCTTAAGCATGTGTTTGTATTCTAAATTTCTCTCAAACGTGTATTCTCTTATTTGTGTTTATTTAGCATGCTGACATGTAATTTTTGGGAATTTAAGGTACTTCATTCTGATGATGAAGATGCAACAAAACTAACCCACAATGTAGAGGATTGGGAATGCAGTACTTCAAACAAATCATATTCAAGATATAAGTTAACACCAAAAACATCACTTCCTTTCAAGGATTTCTCACTTGATAATACATCATGGAACAGCTGCCTAAAGTTCATGCTGTTTTGCGGGATTTTAAGTCTTCAAGATTCTCAAAACGCATTTGCTGTTGGTTCAGATGTTGCTAATCTAATGCAGTCTAATTCGTTTTTTGGAGACCTCAGTGATTTAAGCACAGGTTTTGCTTCAGTTAGTATAATCAATCTCCCTATTTCTGTTTTTTTTTCCCTTTAATTTGGTGCCTCCTTTATTTATGTCAATCCTGTTTACAAACAAATCTTGACATAATTCCTTTTTTTTTTTTCCAGGCATTCTTGCTGATATTCTTCTCTGAGTTGGGGGACAAAACCTTCTTCATTGCTGTAAACGAAATCTTACTAATTTTTCTCATATTTATATTATCAAAAAAAGCTTTAATTACAAATTTCCCCACATTACTCTTTTTAGGCACTTTTAGCAGCTCGGAACTCTGCTGCAGTTGTCTTCTTGGGGACATTTGGTGCACTTGGGTAAGTGATAGACATATATAGTAATCTGTATTTCAAATTATTCACGTGACAATATAATATATATTATGAATTATTATCAGGATAATGACTATCATATCCGTTGTTCTTGGGCGAACTTTTCACTATGTAGATGAAATCCTTCCCTTCAGGTTTCTTTTCTCTTTAATCGATGCTAATTAAATCCATTTGATTCTTTCATCTTAATTAATATATATTATCTTGAATGCCAGATTCGGTGACATGGACCTTCCTCTTGATGATATTGCTGCAGCATTGCTTCTGGTAATATATGTGAAATCAAAAATATAAATATATGTTCATGAGATTAATTTAATCGATTATATAGGTTTATTTTGGTGTTTCAACTTTGGTTGATGCTTCTTCTGGTGATGGGCTTAAAGCTGAAGAAGAACAGAAGGAGGTAAATTTTTAGTCTCATTCAAATAGTTTATTCAGCCTTGAAATTCAGTCACTTTACGCATTATTATTAAAATAATAATAATAATTTATAAAGTTATTAACATTATTACAGGCTGAGATAGCTGTATCTGAAGTTTTGGGAAATGGTGCTGGGATTCTGGCTGCAGCTAGCACAATCATTAGCACTTTTCTTTTAGTGTTTGTAGCTGAATGGGGTGATAAATCATTTTTCTCTACAATTGGTAAGTAATTGACCTTAAAGATTTTCTCTGAATTTACTACTTAAAAACATTTAAGAAAAAAAAAAAAGACATTTTTTGTTATCCTTGAATTATATTAAAAGTTAAAACATTGTGTTTGTTCAGCTCTTGCTGCTGCCTCCTCACCTCTTGGAGTCATTGGTGGGGCCCTAGCTGGTCATGGACTTGCAACTCTGGTAATTTATTAAGTTATATGAATCATTATTTTATTTTATTTTTTTATTGTTTATTAAACTGAAGAATATGAATTATTTGTGGTATATAATGAAACCAATTCTTGTAGCTGGCTGTTCTTGGAGGGTCATTACTGGGAAGTTTCTTATCTGAAAAGGTTACATCGATTATTGAAAATAATTCATCATATACTACATAATTATTAAAAACAGAATATTAATAATAATAATAATAAAAGTTGATATTATTTTTGTATAGGTGATTGCATACGTTGGAGGTGTTCTTTTCCTTGTGTTTGCAGCAGTGACAGTGGTTGAAATTGTGAGTTAGAATCAATCTGTTTGTTTGTTTTCTTCGATTCAATTATTGAACTTTTTCATAATATTTTAATTTTGTAAGGTGATTGCTTCATATGATTATTAGCAGATTTTTGGGGATTTAGATTCTACTCTTTTTTTTTGGGTAGTTGCTATTTAGAGGTTTAGAGGTTGATGTTTCTTCTAACTTTCCTATTTGGGCCGAAAGGTCGCTCCCTTTATAAGTAATACTTTTCTTTATTATGATATTTTATTATCAAATTACAAAGAAAAATTAAATATATATATATTATGTTAGATTGGTTGAATAACTAGTTAAATATAGTATATTTGTAGGTAGTTTATCAAAATATGTCGACATATAACTAAAAAAAAGTTTGAACACTGTAGAATGTGGTCAAGTGTTTGTTTTTAGGATTTAAATACATTAAAAATCATGATTTAGAGCTTTTTTAATTGTTATATATCATCAAAATTTAGTACTCGATTATGTCCCTCTCCCATGTCTATTCAACTTCCCTAACAGTCATGATCATTGACCAAGTTAGTTCAAAATATTAAACAAGTAATAAGATCACAACTAGTGTTTATAATTATAACACATATTTCAAACAAGATTATAGTTATATCCTCTAATTATTTTCTCTTCAATTTCTTTTGAAATCGAAAATATTGATAGATGATGTTGAATCCTTATAGCTTACAAGTATATGGATTTTTGCTAAGTGTCAATCATGAAGAATTCTAGAGAATTGTTTGGTCGGGTATAATATGTTTATTATTGCTAAATTACATGGTTATGGTTATGTTAAAAAAATCATTTTTTTTTGGGATGATTAGAAGGTTATGTCAAAAAAAACTCAATATTTTAATTTTGGGTTGTTTTAAAAACGTAACTCTTATTTATTTATTTTTATTTTTTCTTGAATGACAAGATGTTAGTAAAAGAAAGAACAGATACAGGAATTAATGGCCAACATTGGGCCTTCTAACAAAAAAAAATCCAATTGACTTTAAGCTTTTAATTTCTATGTACAAACCAAAAATACGATGAGAAACAATTTCATTAAACATCATGTCCTTATCCGACACTCAAAGAGCACACACTTCATGTAATATCACAACACATGTAAACCAATCAACATGATAAACATGATCTTTGCATATCTGATATCTTCACTTAATCCACCCAAGAGAGCCACACCACACTACAACAAAACAGGTCCATATGATATATGTAGTAATGTGCAATGGGGTACATAATTTATCTTACTTTCCAACTCTTTAATAACATTATAAAGGACTCTAAAAATAGACATTAAAATACCAAGACTACCAGAAAAGAGTCGATCTATCACCAATAGATATAGTATGACCTTCCAAGTTGATACAATAATAAGATTTCAACCTTCTATCTGCAACATATTTTTCCAACCGGTAACCCAAGATACCTAAATGGAAGGGACATGGCAAAAGACCTCGTAATTACATCCAAATAGTCAACTTCAACCGTAGAAACTCCCACCCTATAGATATTCAAGTTCTGCAAATTGATCTTAAAATTGGAAGCTAAATAAATTCAACAAAGTACGTATCAATGTCTCAAACCTTTTCTTGCGAATAATCACCAAGAAACTATATTTATAAAAAATGAGAAATCAATAAGTTATTATCGACAACCTTAAGTCTTAACACATGAATAAAGGTCATTCACAACAATATCTTCACTTCCTACATGCAAATCCTTCATAGCTAAAATGAAAAGAAAAAAAAAATTCACTTTGTCATAAATCCTTTCCAAATTGAAACTCATTTGTAGAACTTACGTTTATCAAAAATGAAGCTTGAGAAGACGATAAACAACCTTTTTTAAATAAATTTTTGAAACCAATTTGACTATGACCGAGATAATAAATATCTACATGTTGTATTCATGAAAATCTGCATAGGCACCCGCAAACATATATTTTCATCTTGGTCATCATCTACAATGATCACTCAAATAGCACTAAAAATAATCATTTAGCCTATAAATAATTTGATAACCATAAATTAAAGTACGATATTCAAACACCATAAACGAAATATTACGATTAAAGTCGTAATAATCAAGTAATCATTTAAAAAACATATCCACTTGCCCCTTGAAAACATTTTATATGTTTAATAATAATCATTAAAGATATCAAAATGACTTGGATACCATCAATAATCATAAATAAGACTATGTCATATTAAATATTATGTTTTCCCTTACAATTTTCCACATATAAACGGGTAGCTTTACCTTTACATAAGTGCCAAGAGAGGGACAAGTGACAACATAATATCATCATACATATACTAAACCGAATTATTCCTCGCATATGCTCTAATAACTAAATATATTTGGAACTCACCTTGTCCCCTACAAACTTTTTTTTATATTTTATAGATGCGTGAAAATAGATGGTCAGATAATACTCAATAGGTCTTCTTGGTACGAGTGACATTTTTTTGTCTTAATTTTTGTTTTTTATAAGCAATTAATGACTTAAAAACGATTAGTAAAATTATATCATTGCAATAAAAATTTAATCTTTAATAAAACATTTTAAAATAAGTACCCTTGTAATTTGTATTAACAAATGAATGAATTTAATGACAATAAATTATGCGAATTTATCTTTGAAAACAAAAAGATGTTTCAGGTTCTGACTTTCCTGTATTAGCATGGTTAAGTCAAAACTCAAAACCTTTAGTTAAGGGTATATCTCTTGACTCTTATATAGAAAAGGGATAGACGGTGAATAGACGGTATTTATCCATTGATGCTAGCCGAGGTGACTGTATTAACCAGAAAAATCGAATCAAAATAAAATTAATAAATATAACCGAACCATATATTAATAAAAACACGTGGTATGGTTTCTAATTTTGATTAACCAAATACATATTGTTCGGTTATGGTTTTCTTCTAAAATCGAACCACTATAAATCGAAACGAACCAATAATATTAATGAATGTTTTTTTAATATAATATAATATTAAATATAATTTTTTGAAACGACAAATTTAGGAGTGTGTATAGGGCGGTTTGGTACGATTATTGGTCAAAACCGAACCATAACCATTATGATTGATTAATGCATTTTGGCAACCATTGGGTATGGTTAATAATTTTTGTTGGTTAACGATTTTGGTTAATGGTTAATATTGGTTAACCATAATGTTCAACATAATATAAATGATGAAAGTATATTGGCATAAGAAATGATAAGAGAATACAAAAAGTCATCGGCATCAATGTTTGTAACCTAGCTTATAGTAATAGAATAAAATATGTATCTTTGATACTGAGATAACACATAGTCACATTCAGAATAAAAAACATTCAATAAAAATATAAGACATTAAACAAAATTGACATTAATAATTTCATATATTGATAATTGATATTAACATTAAAATAAATCCAAACATTCATACATGTTCAATATGATTAAATCAAAAACTATAAAATAAAATAGTCAAACTTTCATATTATGTGTTATCTGGATAAAAAAAAAATGTCATTCACTCATATACATTCAATGTGATTAAATCAAAAACAATAAATAAAAAATCCAAAAAAATTAAAAAAAAAATACATTCTTAATATAGCACAAAATCAAGAAGAATCAAAAACTTAACTTACCTAGAAGTCTTGATTATAAAGTGAAAAAATCTTTCGAACATGACTATAAAGTCAAAATAATCTTCAATTAGGATTAACGGTGTAAGAAGCCTCCGATTATGATTATGGGTGTGAAGATTAATGAAACATCTCAAAAATCATGACCAAAAATTTCATTTTTATTTATTAAAATAACCTAATCATTAAAATCCATCCATCCAAAAACATAAGTCATGGTATCAAATCAGAGTATCACATCAAAACTCATCTCAATATATCAGAGTAAAAACATCACAGGCTAAACAAAATGGTGTGTGCACTGTAGTCATCCCGAGCTCTTCCCCTTGCTACCGGAAGTACCCGAAACCAAAACTGAAAACTGTAAGCACGAAGCTTAGTGAGTGTCCCCAAACTACCACATACCAACACATAATCACATAATCACATAATATAATATCATGGGCCTTGCCCGCTTCATCGGGCCCCACCCAGCATCGAGCAAAGCTCGGTATACATATAAACATATCAGAAAATACACATAAATAATCACATAACATAAACATATAAACATTCATCGGGCCCCGCCCGGCATCGGACTGTGGTCCGGAAACAACACTAAACATACACATGCAAGAATCACAAAGACATCAAGCATACAAACATTCTGCGGGCCCCACCCGACATCGGATAGGTATCCGAGAACATATAAACCTACACTGGGCACTGCCCGGCATCGGACCTTGGTCCGGAACATACTAGCATACATATACGGGCCGACTTTGGTGTCTTCTACCTGTTCATCCAGGAGGAAACTCACTTCACTGTCGGATGATAGCTGAAACGTCTCTGCTCGGAATTAGCTCTACTCGATCCCTGAATCAAAACAACCCTTTAGATACCTTTCCATACTCATAACCCATAAGGGTCAACTCTGGTCAAGTCAAAGTCAACGCTCCGAGTTGACTCAACTCGTCGAGTTTGCCCTTCAACTCGTCAAGTTCTCATGAATCACAAAATCGTGAAATCATGAACTGACTTGTCGAGTTTTCCTCCAAATCACCGAGCTCCTTCTTCTCAACAGAAATGAGACTTTCCTAGTACAACTCGTCGAGTTCCTTCAACATAATCGGGAATGTTTGACCCAACTCATCGAGTTCCTCTATGAACTCGCCGAGTTTCTCACATTTCTAGTCTATTCAGCCCTTTCCTCAGATCCGATGCTCCAGAATATATATCTACATTATTTCCATGGTCTATTTCTGTAAAGTCGACAACTTGATGGCTCTGCATGCCTCAAATGGACCCAATCTCGAGATATAGCAACCTACTTCTATAGACATGGTCTTTTCTTAGACGAGAACGAGTTTAGGACCCTTTTTATGAATCTATGGACCAAATAACACTGAGAATGGGAGTTTGTAGCATCAGGACTATGAAGATTATCATGCTTCCAACAATGGGGTCAAAAAGACCCATAAAACAAGACTAAGAGAGATCTAAGCTATGAATCATCAAGTTAGGGACTTTTTACCTCGGAAAGTTGCCAAAGATGGACGAGATCCCAGATCTAGTGCTTCTCCTCAAGCTCAATGACCTTCTAGTTCTTCTAAGTCCTTCACCAAGCACAAAACACACAAAAATCCACTAAAAACCTCAAGTTTCTCACCAAGGAGCTCAAAATACGATTTAGGGTTTCAGGGAGGCTGATAAGGGCAGGTGGGAAGGGATTAAGTCCTTTAAATATGGTGCAAAACCCTAGAAATTAGGGTTTCATCCCAGCCAATCTACTCATCGAGTTGAGACCTCTCAACTCGTCGAGTAGGTTACTTAAATCACGCGGTTTTGACAATCTTTACTCGACAAGTTTAGGGCTTCCAACTTGTCGAGTTGCTCTGTAAATATGAGCAAATTATAAATTAAATGCATACCATGAACTAGGCGTTGCAATTAAACTAATTGTGAATAATGTTTACAAATTGTAGAATTAGCCAATTAGGAATTATAACATTAATCAATAATCTAACTCAATGCATCATGCATGATTGGAAGATTGTGTGTGTCTGCGTGATCAACCTTTGATGGTTTTTTGATTGCTCATTCGTCTTCTGATAAGTGAGGATAAATGCATTATATTTTGAAATTTTAATGCGTCTTAAATAAGGTTGACTATATTTATTTATATATAATCTATAGCTTTTGTATATTAAAATATAAAGTTAGCGGTTCGGTTAATAATGGTTTGGTTAACCTATATAACCATAATCGAACCGTTAGTTATCGATTAACAAAAATTGAAAACCGAACAAACAGTTTTTAAAATGGTTCGATTATTATGGTTCGGTTATATCGGTTAATTTGGTTTTGGTTCGTTTTTTCGGTTATTATGCTCACCCATAAGACAAATCTACAATACTCATAAGTCCACCTACTCCTAAACTAATCTATAATCTTCTTGTAACTTTTAGGTGTTATCCATGGAAGCATGCATGAAGCTCTTTGTTTAATCATTTAATAGATTTGAAAAAAAAGGGTTTCTTTAGTAACTGTTTTTATCTGAGAAAAAGGAAGTTGATGGAAAATTATGATGTGTGGGAGGAGGTTACTGATTTGTAAAACTGGATGAATGAATGGTAAAATTGGTGTGTATTATTGACTAGTTGCATTATAAACGAGACTTAGTAGATGGGGATTAGAATGGGAAAGAGTCGTTGGTGGGAGACAACGGTGGTGCTTGGTATAACAAAGGAAATGGAGAGAGAGATGTATGATGTATTCATTCACGTCTTTAAGATGAAGATAAAAAATTGGTAGGGTGAGATTATGGCCAAATTTTTATTAATAATAAAGCATTAAAACAAAAAGATAAAAATTCATGAAGGTTATATTAGTTATTTCAAAAAAAAACTTAACCCTTATTTTAAAGGTGTTAATTATAAGGAACCTTCATGCAATATTTTAAACTCTCAAGGACTATCCATGTTAAAAATTCCTCAAAAGGACTTGCGGTGGTATTTTATGCCAACTATAATGATCATGTATGTAATTTTGTCTTATTTATACACATTTATTAATGCTCCTAAGAATATATAAAAATCTCCCATTCAATTGCGGTGGTATTTTATGCCAACTATAATGATCATGTATGTAATTTTTGTCTTATTTATACACATTTATTAATGCTCCTAAGAATATATAAAAATCTCCCATTCAACCACGAATTCTAAATGTATATATAACCGTATAAGGGTTTTAATATATGTTCCCATAATATTGATACCTTTATACAATCTTGTCCACGAATAATAATAATAACAATATAAAATCAAAACGATCTTTGTTACGGTTTACATAATTACACTGATCAATGGTCACATACAATTGTATAAATAAACCACATAGATTAAATATGATATGTGATTTTAAAATTTAAATATATTTCCTACAAGTTGCTCTTTATCATGAAATATGATCAAACTTCAAAGTGCAACTAATAATGTAATAAATGGAATCTTTAATTATGTTTGAAAACATAATTATCTTTTAAACAAAACATAAAACACCAATTAAAACTCTCACTAAAAATATATCACACTCATGTGTGTAATATGTTCACGAAAAACATTAGGATGTAATCTATTCGTTGCAATAACCTTTTATGACACCTTTTTGTTATATTAACTTTAACTTATTAAAAAATATTTAATTTTTAAATATACCTAAAATAATATTTACATTTAAAATATAATTATGTGAATAAATTAATTAATATATATATATATATATATATATATATATATATATATATATATATATATATATATATATATATATTGACAACTTCTTCTTTTTTGTACATAATAAAACAACTAACTTGTTTTAACTGTTTAAATTACACCAATATTACCGGCTAATACTTGTTTTAACCGGTAACTCAAAGAGAAAATGACTTAGGAGGGTAACTACCTCTTATCCGTGTTCACATATTGGCAACTTCTTATTTTTTGTACATAAGAAAGCAACTAACTTGTTTTAACTGTGTAACATCTCAAAAATCATGACCCAAACTTTCATTTTTAATTTAATACTAAAACCATAATTGTCAAACCATTAATTTAATACTCCGGCATCAGGCCTCGCCTGGCATCGAGCCCCTCTCGGTATACAGATCTGTCTCTCTTAGGCCACGCCTGTCTCCGTGTCACAACTGTAAATTTTGAGCCATGTAATCTATACATTCAAGTTAATGTGAATCAAAAACTTCAATCAAATACAACATGCTAGAACTACAAATAGTCATCAAACAATTGGAGACCCTAGAAGTTCTTATTAAGTCTAATTTAGGCTAGAACTTCCTTATTGGATCCAAATGGGCCAATAAGCTTCCAATTAGACTATCATGGGCTTAGAACCCTAATTGGACTCTAATTGGACCCACACTTATTTATTTTAACATTTTAGGTCATATTGGGCCTAGAATTAAATAAATTAAAAGCCTTGATACATGAATAACCTAAAACTAGTTCAAGAAAAACATAAAAATCCTACTACATTCTCTTAAGCTTAAAACACACCCTAATTAACACTAATATTGGGCTTAGGAGCAAAAAGCCCAAAAATCTTTTTTTTTCCTTCCCATTCTCGGCCCAAGGCCCAAACCCAAGAAGGAGTTGACTTTCAAGTGACACCTCATCTTTACCCATAGGATATCCATGCATTATTCTCATTTCTCCATGCATTTCACTTCAAAGATCACTTCCATTCTTCCCTCTCCCTCCCCATTCTTGTTTTGGCCGAGAACATCACCACACACACACAAAACACTCACAAACTCTCTCTAAAATTCACTCAAGACTTCTTCCTCTTCCCTCTCCAAAATCTCGAGTTCTAGGAAGCTTTCAAGAGGAAATCTCTACAATATTCTTCATCTAAGGTAAGATTATGCATAGATCTATGGTTTAAATTCTTTTGTTATCAAAATCCTTCCCTAATCTATACAAAAATCGTGATCTTACACCCTAGAATCATCTCAAAACTCAAGATCTTCATCAAAGGGAGCCAAGGCCAAAAACACTTCATTTTTCTTCCATCTTTTCTTCCAAAAACCGAGTCAACACCCCAAGGTGAGATTCATACCCCTATTTTCTGTTTTTATGAGTTTTGTGGGGGGGGAATACAAGTGAAAGTGTAGATCTATATGTGTTTGTATGCCTTGTATGATTTCCATGCTTATATGTATGCTTATATGTGTTTTAATGTTGGATCTAGCCATTAAACCCCTCAAAACCGAGATATAACTTATGTTTTATGATTTTAGCTTCAAATATGTTTCTACATATAAAGTGATACAAGAAAAATAGTTAAGTGGTTAGCAACAATTTTCTTTAAGCTAAAAACACACATTTTGGGCCAAAAATGTGAAAAATACAAAATTAAGGGCCCAAATTGACATTTCACAGATTCTGATGGATGAAATGTGCCAAAACAGTTTCCATAAAACTATTTCTGGAATTATATTCAATTAGAGGATTAAAAACATAAATTTCAAGCTTATTGGGCTAAAAATGAAAATTTCGGCCCAAGGAGGCCCATTATGCGAATTTTTCTGTTTTGGAGGGCCAAAACTGTGAATTTCTGTAAAACAGTGGACTATAAGTGTCCCAAATCCTTTTCAAAGGTTTAAAATGCTTTTTAAATTTAAAAAGGACCAAAGTTGCAAAAATTTTCCAATTTGGGCCAAAATTGTCAAAATTGCGAAAAGAAGGGCTAAAACCGAGAAAAACTGCATTTTCAGGGACTTAAACTGTTTTCTATGAAAAATATGCTGGAAAATATTAATTTCAATACTTTTTGGTGTTAAAATGTCAAGAAAAACAATTTAAGGACCAAACCGGGAAATATTACATAAAAAGGGTTGAAAATGTAAATTTTACAAATAATGAGGGGCTGAAAACAGAAATATTTCAAGGCTGATTCATTATGTACAATTTGATCAAATAATGACACCGCGACTATCGACGAAATACAACTCATTACAATACCAAAAGTCGTTGCTAAACGAATTGGCTCGGTCTCGAGCCAATGGAAACCTACAACTACTAACTCTTCGATACTACGATCATACAAATAACGTTTGGTAATACATATACATACGAGTGTGCACAGACGTCTACGCACCATCTTCGGGCCCCAAAAGTGTAAAATCTTGCTTGTTGGGCCTAGCTAGCCCAATGACCTGATCTTAAGGCCCGAAGACACATATTTTCTACGGAGTGTCGAGTTTTACCGACTCGGCACAACGTAGAGTGACTTTCAATGGCTTGTACCACTGGTCCCCAAGGGTCCATGGTATTGCTAGAAGAGTCTGCATATTTTACGAGGTGGGTCGGGGACCCCTCGCACGCATATTTTTCCCCAACCGGTTAATGGAGTCATCGGGGTCTTCGTGACCTCTTTCTCTTCGGATGTGGGACTACACTTAGTCAGGGCGATTGGATAACGTGATTAGTACGGACGACGCCTTCGGGTTCGTTAGTATAACTATAAACTGGGCGTTTGTGTAATGCGGGTTTGTAGTAAATAATCATTGCTCGAGAACCTTCCAACGTCGCCTGGGACTGACACTGCTATTTTCGTAATGTTTTCAACGCAACTTAATGGATTCCAAAAGAACTAGGGGAACATCGGGTTTCCCTAGGGTTTTTATTACATACAGATTTGAAACGCATACATCTTCAATGAACATTTTTTTAAAAGTATAGAAACAAACAAGCATACCTATGGATCTTCACAAACGTTTTCGAAAGCTTTTCTTTTCAGAAAATATCGGATTTTCTGGTGGTTTTTCAAGCAATATAAACATTCGATTTCAAACACTACTTATGAACTCACCAACATTTCGTATGTTGACGTTTTTCAAAATACTTGTATTCTCAGGGAACCAGTGAATCAAGGAAAATCATACTCAGTGACGGTTGCAGTTTATTTTTGTATGAATTGAACAAATTAATTTTTGGGGAATGTAATGTTAAAACAATGTATGATATGTAAACACTACTGGTTGTAATATGAAATGAATGGTGACGAATGTTGTTATGTTTCGTATATATTCAATGTTATGGTATGCAATTGAGTCACGACAGCCCCCGGACGTTTCCGCCGTCTGGTTCGGGGGTGTGACAGGTTGGTATCAGAGCTTTGTTTATAGTGAACTAGCATGTCGAGCCATACATTGATATGCAACTATAAACCAAAAAGAAGGACTAACATAACTCTGAACAAAACAAATAAATAAAATACACTTGCCTGCATTAGGAGTAAGGACCTAACGCTGAATCAAACACAATAAAGCTGGTATCTCGGTTCATTCGAGACTGTTCTTAGTGATACCAAGGAGCGAATGTAGCCTAATCAACTACATTCTCTCCAAGGTAAAACTAACACACGTCTTGATGAGATCGGAATAGCCAGGGAACCTAAAACTATACCCTTATCACCCAAAAAGAGAATGTTTGCTTAGTCTGTACAATAGTCATAGTACCCTAGGAATAATGTAGCATAATTACGTACTCGCGCAGACAGCATGGCTGGTTTTCATCACCCTGGAGACCCCTACTTCCCTAATCAGGGAAACAACGGGTGGCTAGAGGAGGAGGAGCCTGAGGAAGAGCCTGAAGAAGAACCTGAGGAGGACCCCGAAGAGGAATCAGACGGGGAACCGGAGGCAGAAGTCAAGGGCGAGCCTGCCGAACCCGAGGAAGACGAAGAACCTTTCGGAGAAGAGCTTGATGACAGCGAAGGGGGTGATTCGGACGCAGAGTCCGAGGTCATCGATCCCCCTTACCCGATCAGGGTACCTGCTTATCGTGTGGGACCCACTGGACCTACCCCTCCTTGGGGCATGGATCTTTGGAGATGGAGCAGACATCAGGGACAGCGACCCCCGTTTGGCATGTCACGTGAGTTCTTTGACTTGAGGGACGGAGGACCGGCCGACCGAGCTCTACCGGTCATGGTGAGACGGTTACGGGACACCGGCGACCTTGCTCAGGACACTGCTGATCAAGTACGCCAGCTGTGGACTAGGGTCGAGCGTGCGGAACAGGAGACGCGTGACGTCCTCCGGGAGTTTCACATGAGGCAGGTAAGGTGGGAATCTCGACTCCAGGATGCAGAACGCTTGGTGGCTCGTCTTCAGGGAGCGTCCACATCTTCGGCACCACCTCCTGACGCAGCTCATCGCGGTTAGGGATAGACCTATCGTAGTAGGATATTAGTAACTATGGTATGTACTCCGGCTCTATGTTTAAGTGACTACACTACTCATGGAGCCGTTATGCTGTCGGATTAGTGTTACTTATGTATGCTCCTACGAGCAAATTTTCTTGTACTAAATGCGGATAATATTAATAAACCTTTGTGTGTTTTGCTATGATATTCTCAGTTGTTATGTGTTGAAGCGTTATGATTGTATGCTTGATGATAGTAATGTTTAGGTTCGTACCCTACACCTAGTTAGTAGGATCATAACCTTACCCAAAACCACGTACACTCAACATCTTTCCGTTTCATGACAGAAAGATGCCTCGCCCAGCTACTCGCGGAAATCCCGAACCAACCCCGCCGGAAGTTGACTCTACTGCTTTCCAGGCAGCCGTGTCTGCTGCGGTCACGGCAGCTATGGCACAACTTCACCGAGGAAACAATGGAGGAGGCAATGGTCAAGGCTCCGGAAGTTCGAACAACGGGACGAACCAAGGGCTCACTAAAACGTGCACCTACAAGGATTTTGCGAACGCTAAACCCCGAACTTTCAATGGCACTGGGGTAGTGATCGCTCTAAAGCGATGGATCGAGAAGGTAGAGTCGGTGTTCGAGATATGCGAGTGCCCCGAGCAGATGAAGGTGAAGTTCGCGGCCTGCACTTTCGTGGACCAAGCACTCACTTGGTGGAATGGTCACATAGAAGCTATGACACTCCCTGTTGCCAACTCTATACCCTGGACGGAAATGAAAGAGATGTTGACGGCTGAGTACTGCCCCCGAGGTGAAATACAGAAGATGGAGCAGGAGCTTTGGAATCTCACGGTGCAGAATGGGAACATCGATGCTTACATATCGAGATTCAGCGAACTATCCCTGCTGTGCCCGGGTATGATCACATCAGAGGGAAAGAAGATTGAACGATTCATTTGGGGACTGACATCCCCCATTCAAGGGAACGTGATAGCTGCTAACCCTGAAACGTTTGACAGCGCGAAGAGATTGGCAAAGAGGCTATATGATCATAACCACAAAAAGGGCGAAAAACCAGTGGAGACCGAGAAGAAGAAGGAGGGGGATGGTAAGAAGGGATGGAACCACAAAAGAAAGGGGCGTCAGGGCCCCGAGACCTCAAAAAGGCAACAAACAGTGGCAGTTAACGCTGTTACTGCACCGGTTCCAGTCACCTCACATGCTCCAGCCTCAGCTGCTTCAAATGCTTCAAGGCCCTATTCTGGTAGCGCTCCCAAGTGCAATAGGTGCAGTTTCCATCATCATGGAGAATGTAAAGAGTTCCATTGCACCAGTTGCAACCGAAGGGGACACACTGCAAAGTTCTGCAGGACTTATCCTTCTCAGAACCAGAGTCAGGGAAACAACCCGAACAACAACAACAACCACCGCAACATCAACAACACCAATGCCGGCGGCAACAACGCAGGGCCTAGCCACACCTGTTTCGGGTGTGGAAGGACGGGACATTTCCGTCGAGATTGCCCTAACAACAACAACAACTCAGGAAACAGAGGAACAGGAAGAATGCTGACTATGGGTCAGAGTGATGCAGTTCAAGATCCCGCAGTTGTGACCGGTACGTTTCTCCTAAACCACACTTATGCATGCATCTTATTTGATACCGGAGCGGAGCGAAGTTTCGTAAGCGAGAAGTTTAAACATTTACTAAAACAACAACCCCAGAAGCTAAATGAAACCTATACGGTGGAAATGGCCAATGGGAAAACCGAATCCACTAGGGAGATCTACATCGGATGTACCCTAACCCTTAACCAGCACGTCTTTCGAATAGACCTAATGCCAGTATCAATTAGGAGTTTCGATGTGATTATCGGCATGGATTGGTTAAGCCCCCACCATGCTGAGATTATGTGCCACGAGAAGGCCGTTCGCCTTCGTATCCCAAATCACGAAACCCTAGTAATTTACGGAGACAAACCCAGTACGAATCTCCGCCTCATCTCGTGCATCAAAGCGCAAAAACACTTGCGAAAGAACAATTTGGCGTTCTTGGCTCACATAGTGGACAAGACCAAAGAAGAAACTAACATCCAAGACATTCCGGTAGCGTGTGAATTTCCGGACGTGTTTCCCAAAGATCTTCCAGGAGTACCCCCAGAGAGACAGGTTGAATTCCGAATCGACCTCGTTCCAGGAGCAACTCCCCTCGCTAAATCACCATATCGGTTGGCACCTGCTGAAATGCAGGAATTATCCAGCCAACTCAGTGAGCTTCTGGACAAGGGATTTATCCGACCTAGCTACTCGCCATGGGGAGCTCCGGTGCTCTTTGTCAAAAAGAAGGATGGATCTTTCAGAATGTGCATCGATTACAGAGAGTTAAACAAACTCACAGTCAAAAACCGCTACCCACTCCCACAAATCGATGATCTATTCGACCAGCTCCAAGGAGCTAGCTATTTCTCTAAAATAGACTTACGGTCCGGATACCACCAACTCAAAGTCCGAGAAGAGGATATTCCAAAAACCGCTTTTCGAACCCGCTATGGACATTATGAATTCGTTGTAATGCCCTTCGGTCTAACCAATGCACCTGCCGCATTTATGGACCTAATGAATCGAATCTGTCGATCGTTCCTGGACAACTTCGTCATTGTGTTTATTGATGACATCCTCGTCTATTCTCGAAGCAAAGAGGAGCATGGCCGACATCTCCGACAAATTTTAGAGACTCTACGCACGGAAAAGCTTTACGCCAAACTCTCCAAGTGCGAGTTCTGGCTTCGGAGTGTGAATTTCTTAGGCCACGTAGTTAGCCAAGAAGGAATTCATGTGGATCCTTCTAAGGTCAAAGCTGTAGAAGGATGGGCAACTCCGACTACGCCCACAGAAATTCGTCAGTTCTTAGGCCTAGCAGGTTACTATAGGAGATTCATCCAAAACTTCTCTAAGATCGCCAAGCCGCTTACCTTGCTTACGCAAAAGGGCGTGCCATTCAAGTGGACAGACCGACAAGAGATTGCGTTTCGAACCTTGAAGCAAGCTCTTTGCAGCGCTCCTGTACTATCTCTACCTGAAGGAACGGAAGATTTTGTAGTTTACTGTGACGCGTCAAATCAAGGCTTAGGTTGCGTTCTCATGCAACGTGGAAGAGTAATAGCATATGCGTCCCGCCAACTAAAGACGCACGAAGTAAATTACACAACCCATGACCTAGAACTGGGAGCCGTGGTCTTCGCCCTAAAAATTTGGAGGCACTACCTGTACGGTACTAAGTGCACCATCTTCACAGACCACAAGAGCCTCCAGCACATCTTGAATCAGAAGGAGCTGAACATGAGACAACGAAGATGGGTGGAGTTGTTAAACGACTACGAATGCGAGATCAAGTACCATCCAGGCAAGGCCAACGTGGTGGCTGACGCATTAAGTCGGAAGGAATACACAAATCGCCGTACGAAAACACACTCGATAACCATTCAGTCTCATCTGACCACTCAAATTGCATCAGTCCAGGCAGAGGCTATGAAAGCGGAAAATAGAACTAGCGAGGCATTGCGCGGAATGGAGAAGAACCTGGAAGTCAAAGAGAATGGGGTATACTACTTCATGAACCGCATTTGGGTTCCAAAAATCGGAGGATGCAGAGAGACCGTTATGAAGGAAGCCCACAAGACACGATACTCCATTCATCCTGGTTCGGACAAGATGTATTTGGACATTAAGCAGCACTATTGGTGGCCTAACATGAAGGCGGAAATCGCAACTTATGTTAGTAAGTGCCTTACGTGTGCCAAAGTAAAAGTGGAATACCAGAAATCTTCCGGATTGTTACAGCAACCGGCAATCCCTGAGTGGAAATGGGAGGGGATTTCTATGGACTTCGTGACCAAGCTGCCCAAGACGTCGGAAGGATTGGACACCATATGGGTAATAATCGACCGACTGACGAAATCTGCCCATTTCCTGCCAATCAAAGAGTCCTACAAGATGGAGAGGCTGACGCGTTTGTACCTACGCGAGATTGTAAGACTTCATGGAGTGCCAAAATCTATCATCTCGGATAGGGATAGTAGGTTCATGTCACGCTTTTGGCAGTCGCTCCACAAGGCCATGGGAACTCATCTTGATATGAGCACCACATATCACCCACAAACGGACGGTCAAAGCGAACGAACCATTCAGACGCTTGAAGACATGCTTCGTGCATGCGTGATAGACTTCGGAAAGTCTTGGGATACCCACCTACCGTTGATCGAGTTTTCATATAACAATAGTTATCATTCGAGCATTAAGGTGGCCCCTTTCGAAGCACTGTACGGGCGTAAACGTAGATCACCGTTATGTTGGGCTGAAGTAGGTGACACCCAGCTAGCAAGAACACATACGTCGGATAGGGCAATGACAGGACCGGAAATCATTCGCGAGACCACAGAAAAGATTGTCCAGATCAAAGCTCGATTACAGGCATCGCGTGACCGGCAAAAGAGCTACGCTGATAAACGGCGAAAGCCCTTAGAATTCCAGGTCGGTGATCGAGTATTGTTGAAGGTCTCACCCTGGAAAGGAGTTATACGTTTCGGAAAACGAGGAAAGCTAAACCCACGGTACATTGGACCTTTCGAAATCGTCGCCCGAATAGGTCCGGTAGCCTACAGACTACAACTACCCACGGAGCTAAACGGTGTACACCCCGTGTTTCATGTTTCTAATCTGAAAAAGTGCCTATCAGATGAAACTCTCGTCATTCCTCTTGACGAAATCGAAATCAATGAGAATCTCCTGTTCGTCGAAGAACCAATCGAAATCATGGACAGGGAGGTGAAGCGTACTAAACAAAGTCGCATCCCGATCGTGAAGGTACGGTGGAACGCAAAGCGTGGGCCAGAATTCACGTGGGAACGCGAAGATCAAATGAAGCAGAAGTACCCTCACCTATTCTAGCAATTCTCAAATCTAGCTTTCAAACAGAATTTCGGGACGAAATTCCCTCTAACGGGGGGATGATGTCACAACTGTAAATTTTGAGCCATGTAATCTATACATTCAAGTTAATGTGAATCAAAAACTTCAATCAAATACAACATGCTAGAACTACAAATAGTCATCAAACAATTGGAGACCCTAGAAGTTCTTATTAAGTCTAATTTAGGCTAGAACTTCCTTATTGGATCCAAATGGGCCAATAAGCTTCCAATTAGACTATCATGGGCTTAGAACCCTAATTGGACTCTAATTGGACCCACACTTATTTATTTTAACATTTTAGGTCATATTGGGCCTAGAATTAAATAAATTAAAAGCCTTGATACATGAATAACCTAAAACTAGTTCAAGAAAAACATAAAAATCCTACTACATTCTCTTAAGCTTAAAACACACCCTAATTAACACTAATATTGGGCTTAGGAGCAAAAAGCCCAAAAATCTTTTTTTTTCCTTCCCATTCTCGGCCCAAGGCCCAAACCCAAGAAGGAGTTGACTTTCAAGTGACACCTCATCTTTACCCATAGGATATCCATGCATTATTCTCATTTCTCCATGCATTTCACTTCAAAGATCACTTCCATTCTTCCCTCTCCCTCCCCATTCTTGTTTTGGCCGAGAACATCACCACACACACACAAAACACTCACAAACTCTCTCTAAAATTCACTCAAGACTTCTTCCTCTTCCCTCTCCAAAATCTCGAGTTCTAGGAAGCTTTCAAGAGGAAATCTCTACAATATTCTTCATCTAAGGTAAGATTATGCATAGATCTATGGTTTAAATTCTTTTGTTATCAAAATCCTTCCCTAATCTATACAAAAATCGTGATCTTACACCCTAGAATCATCTCAAAACTCAAGATCTTCATCAAAGGGAGCCAAGGCCAAAAACACTTCATTTTTCTTCCATCTTTTCTTCCAAAAACCGAGTCAACACCCCAAGGTGAGATTCATACCCCTATTTTCTGTTTTTATGAGTTTTGTGGGGGGGGGAATACAAGTGAAAGTGTAGATCTATATGTGTTTGTATGCCTTGTATGATTTCCATGCTTATATGTATGCTTATATGTGTTTTAATGTTGGATCTAGCCATTAAACCCCTCAAAACCGAGATATAACTTATGTTTTATGATTTTAGCTTCAAATATGTTTCTACATATAAAGTGATACAAGAAAAATAGTTAAGTGGTTAGCAACAATTTTCTTTAAGCTAAAAACACACATTTTGGGCCAAAAATGTGAAAAATACAAAATTAAGGGCCCAAATTGACATTTCACAGATTCTGATGGATGAAATGTGCCAAAACAGTTTCCATAAAACTATTTCTGGAATTATATTCAATTAGAGGATTAAAAACATAAATTTCAAGCTTATTGGGCTAAAAATGAAAATTTCGGCCCAAGGAGGCCCATTATGCGAATTTTTCTGTTTTGGAGGGCCAAAACTGTGAATTTCTGTAAAACAGTGGACTATAAGTGTCCCAAATCCTTTTCAAAGGTTTAAAATGCTTTTTAAATTTAAAAAGGACCAAAGTTGCAAAAATTTTCCAATTTGGGCCAAAATTGTCAAAATTGCGAAAAGAAGGGCTAAAACCGAGAAAAACTGCATTTTCAGGGACTTAAACTGTTTTCTATGAAAAATATGCTGGAAAATATTAATTTCAATACTTTTTGGTGTTAAAATGTCAAGAAAAACAATTTAAGGACCAAACCGGGAAATATTACATAAAAAGGGTTGAAAATGTAAATTTTACAAATAATGAGGGGCTGAAAACAGAAATATTTCAAGGCTGATTCATTATGTACAATTTGATCAAATAATGACACCGCGACTATCGACGAAATACAACTCATTACAATACCAAAAGTCGTTGCTAAACGAATTGGCTCGGTCTCGAGCCAATGGAAACCTACAACTACTAACTCTTCGATACTACGATCATACAAATAACGTTTGGTAATACATATACATACGAGTGTGCACAGACGTCTACGCACCATCTTCGGGCCCCAAAAGTGTAAAATCTTGCTTGTTGGGCCTAGCTAGCCCAATGACCTGATCTTAAGGCCCGAAGACACATATTTTCTACGGAGTGTCGAGTTTTACCGACTCGGCACAACGTAGAGTGACTTTCAATGGCTTGTACCACTGGTCCCCAAGGGTCCATGGTATTGCTAGAAGAGTCTGCATATTTTACGAGGTGGGTCGGGGACCCCTCGCACGCATATTTTTCCCCAACCGGTTAATGGAGTCATCGGGGTCTTCGTGACCTCTTTCTCTTCGGATGTGGGACTACACTTAGTCAGGGCGATTGGATAACGTGATTAGTACGGACGACGCCTTCGGGTTCGTTAGTATAACTATAAACTGGGCGTTTGTGTAATGCGGGTTTGTAGTAAATAATCATTGCTCGAGAACCTTCCAACGTCGCCTGGGACTGACACTGCTATTTTCGTAATGTTTTCAACGCAACTTAATGGATTCCAAAAGAACTAGGGGAACATCGGGTTTCCCTAGGGTTTTTATTACATACAGATTTGAAACGCATACATCTTCAATGAACATTTTTTTAAAAGTATAGAAACAAACAAGCATACCTATGGATCTTCACAAACGTTTTCGAAAGCTTTTCTTTTCAGAAAATATCGGATTTTCTGGTGGTTTTTCAAGCAATATAAACATTCGATTTCAAACACTACTTATGAACTCACCAACATTTCGTATGTTGACGTTTTTCAAAATACTTGTATTCTCAGGGAACCAGTGAATCAAGGAAAATCATACTCAGTGACGGTTGCAGTTTATTTTTGTATGAATTGAACAAATTAATTTTTGGGGAATGTAATGTTAAAACAATGTATGATATGTAAACACTACTGGTTGTAATATGAAATGAATGGTGACGAATGTTGTTATGTTTCGTATATATTCAATGTTATGGTATGCAATTGAGTCACGACAGCCCCCGGACGTTTCCGCCGTCTGGTTCGGGGGTGTGACACTCCGGGCCCCGCCTGCTAAAAACATACAATCATATAGCATGCTAACACATAAAGAAACGTACTTTACTGTATCCCTGTTCTAAGAAACATATTCTGCTAATAATGAGATACAGAACATCGTCCGTACTCAACTAGTGATGAGATACGGGACCTCGCCCACACTCACCTCCCTACCAGGCACATATAAGTATCCCACACACAACAAGTATAATCTAACATGCAAACATTCCTCGGGCACCCGCCCGACATCGGACCTTGGTCTGGAATAACATACTAGCATACAATGCCTAAGGCTAACCCCCAGGTCTTCCTACTCATAGACTATATGGGCTGGCATTGTGGCCTTAGACTCATTCACACAGTGAGGAGACTCACCTTGCACTACTGAAGCCCTTGTTGGAACTAGCTGAGTACGGACGAAGTTCTGTATCTAGGGATGCAAACGGGGGCAGATATTGGCGGGGACTACAATCATCGTCCCCGAACCCGAACTCTGATACCCACAACCATCCCCGTCCCCGACCCGCATAATCCCCGATGGGTTCAGGTGAAAAAATCCCCGCCGGGTATGGGGAACCCATCGGGCACCCGTTTTTATGGCTCAATGCTTATTTAATTGGCTTTCGCTTTAGATTTTTCCTTAAGAAAGCATAAAAAGCCACGGCTCAGCTTAAGATTAGCTCACAAAATGAAAGAAAGCTTAAATACTCGACACTAAAATCCCATTTATTGAGTTTGTTTTATATAAACTAAGAAACACTCTTAACAAGCACCTTCAAAATACAAAATTAACTTAAGGTGCTTTTAATTTATAATGAGTTCCCCCTCATTTGTTTATATCACCAAAACGATATGGGAAGTCAAATACAACGATAATTACACAAGTCATCTTCCCCCTTATATATTTGTTTCCCTTCAAATCACGTATCTACTGGGACAATGTGGGATTAGCCTTTTTAGCCTACAATATTTATTTAGAAAACAAAAGATTTATAAAAAAAATTAAGCGTACATAAATTAATCTATTCAAGAACTGAAATGTTACTCTTGACTATTACGAGTAAATTAGTATCATTAATTGCAGTCTATGAATTACACTATAAAGGAATATTAAACTATATAAAAAATGTGTTAGCATGGAATGGGGATGAGGTTGACAAGGGTTATTGGAATATGTCACCAAGGTTTTGGCTTTTGTTATTTTAGTGTTGATGGACACTTTTCCTCCAATATCCCTCTTAATAATTTATAATATAACATGTGAATATCTCTCAAAACTTGCATCGATAGTATACCTATTATTAGCAGTTCGATAACGTAACTTAAATTGGTTTAACGTTAGTTAGAACAAAAAGAAGTAAAAATGATGTATGATGTATAAACTTATAAAGACAGAGGGGTTAAAGACATCCCACATCGGCTATATACGAGAAAACAACAAAATGAGACATCTTTATAAAAAGGAATCTCACAGGATTGTGTTTCCGTTTATATATATCCGGGTATTAAACGGATGGATAATGTCATACCCGCCCCCACCCGTACCCGCTTCGGGTTTGAAAATAAAGCCCCATCCCCGCCCCATTACCCGTTAAGTCGGGGAATACCCGCCCCGTTAGGGTCGGGTCCCCACGGATACCCAAATCCGCGGATCAAACTTGCATCTCTATCTCATTATTAGCAGAGTAAGTTTCTTAGGACAGAGATATAATAGAGTATGTTTCTTTATGTGTTAGCATGTTATATGATTGTATGTGTTTAGCGGACGGGGCCCGGAGACAGGCGGGGCCTAAGAGAGACAAATTTGTATACCGAGCGGGGCTCAATGTCAGGCGGGGCCCGATGTCGGATTATTAAATTAATGGTTTGACAATTATAGTTTTAGTATTAAATTAAAAACGAAATTTTTGGTCATGATTTTTGGGATGTTACACAGTTAAAACAAGTTAGTTGCTTTCTTATGAACAAAAAATAAGAAGTTGCCAATATGTGAACACGGATAAGAGGTAGTTACCCTCCTAAGTCATTTTCCCTTTGAGTTACCGGTTAAAACATGTATTAGCCGGTAATATTTGTGTAATTTAAACAGTTAAAACAAGTTAGTTGCTTTATTATGTACAAAAAAAAAGTAGTTGCCAATATGTGAACACGGATAAAAGGTAGTTACCCTCCTAAGTCATATATATATATATATATATATATATATATATATATATATATATATATATATATATATATATATATATATATATATATATACTCAAACTTGAAACTATTTAAGTAAACTATTATTATATAAACTCAAATTTCTTGGACCAAAATTGCATACATAAAACTTTAGCATGATGTTAATGAATAATGAATAATGTAACGATTATATTTTATGTTATATTATTTGGAAAAATAAATGATGTTAAAATATAATAGCTTTAAAAAATGAGCTCAACGTAGAATTTGGTTTTAGGAAGTAGGCATCACATGTATCTTATGTATTAAAAATATTTCATTTTGAATATTTGCTACATAAAAATTTTATTTAATGTCTTGTTTGTGTTACTTAGAATAGAAATGTTTTGGTCAATAATTATATAAGGGCATATATGCTAAGGAATCATATAGAAGGGTTGGCAAAGCAAAGGAAATAAGCACCATTGCAATGGAATATTTGGTATCTTAGACTTCCATTTCAATCATCCATTCCATGGTCATGGTCGTAAAAGAAAGTAGAAAATATAAAGTTTAAAGAGCTCAATAATCTGATAATCTTTTTATTTTATACAAATTATAACATGTAAGAAGACATGAAAGGAACGAGACATTAAATAAAATTTAATCAATTATTTGTTTAGTTTTTAAATAGCCAAAATATGATTCACGTGTTTGATATAACAATTAAATATTGTCTCTACTAAAACATATCATCATATACTGTATCGACTATATGTTTCTTGAAAATGAAAATAATTTTTATGAGTAATTATCTAAAAAACACAAAGCTTATAAAAATTAAATAACATAAAATTTAATTAAAACAATAAATATACAAAGAATCTGCACCTTATGCTACATTACTTTATCGACAAAAAAAAGTCTTGAAAATGATATGCTTTTAAACAAGGGGATGTATGCAAATACTACAAAATTGGTTTTTATATGTTATTTATTTTTAAAGTTGTAACGGTTTAATTTATACACAAGTTAACAACTTTCCTATCTATTCATACTTCATAGATATAAATATATTAAATTAAAAATATATATGATAAAATCAAAATTACTAATTAGAAGTATATAATAGGAAAAGAATAACAAAAACAAGATTCTAAGTATTTCTTCTAACATCTAAAATACCGCGAGAGAAGGAAAGAAGAAAGTAACAGACATTGACTTGGGAAGTCAAAATAGGTTTCCTTTTTAAACCGAAGAGGTATTCAGGTACTGTAAGGACTTGGTGCAGTGATTGTAGAGTGAGGATCGAACGGCTAGGATTCAACCACATATGAAGCAGTTAACGTGGGGCCCACTAAGATTTTATAAAATAAAGATAAGAGAAAGAGGGGCACAACGAGCGGTGACGAGCCGCTGCCGATCACCGACTCGGACTATTATTGATTCTTTAAGTCGTTTTACGGAATCAAATCTCGTACATTGCTTTACGTGAGTGCGTTGAGAATTTCCCCTTCGCCGAAACATGTGCTACTATGAAAGAAAGAAGTACAAGTGCTTGTTGCGCGTTTGTTGTGGTTTTGGTAATTACTGATCTGGAAAAATGGATTTTTTTGTATTCAATCTCGTGTCTCCACGTATGTCCATTCACCCCATTCAAGTAGTAGTCATGGTCTAATCAGTTATCACCCAAGTTGTTGTAGAAAGATATTTTATTTTTGTTCCATCATTTTATATAAGAAGAGAATACATGGTAATATTTTTTTGTTTTGTTTATATTTATACAAACTTTTTTTTTATATATTTGATAATTTAATTTATTAAATGTTTTATATATTACAATTGTTACCGGTTATTTCAGGTGACAATATTAACAATTAATTTAAATGGTTAAATATGTGAAAAAGAATATATAAATTATCTAAATATAAACAAAATAAAAAGTTGATTATCATGATAAGTTATTTTTCTCATTTTTAATAGAAATTTTATTTTTTATATTTATTTATTTATTTATTTATTTATTTAAGTGTTGCTTTTAAAGTATCCATAGTGATTGATTATTTATCTCATTTACAAACTTATTTTTCACAAAAACTTACTATCATAAATATTAATTAATCATTAATCAATTCTAAACTTTTCTTTTTAGTATTTTTACAGATATATTTTCTATTTTTATGAAATATTTTAAACAGCCTCTTATTTATATATATATATATATATATATATATATATATATATATATATATATATATATATATATATATATATTTCTTTTGTTTTGAAGCATGTGCAATATTTTTAAAATAAATAGTATCTAACAATAAAATTAAATAAATTAAATATGTAACTGTTTAAAAATTATTATAAGTTTTTTATACTTTTTAATTAGAAGTTTATAAATTTTTTAACTTTTTAATACAATGTATTTAACAAAATATTTTAAAATGTTATAAAAAAGTATTAAATTGTCATACAATATATATGAAACATTTTGAAAATGATGTAAAAGAAAGTTTATATATGAAAGTTATAAAAAAAATTGTATGAAAATATTAAAAAATAATAATTTAAAACTTGTAAAAAAAATTTAAAACATTTAGAAAATACTTGGTTTAAAGGCAGTTGTGTGAAAACTATATGAAAATATAAAAAAAGTTTAAAAAAATCTATAAGAGAAATTTAAAACATTATATTAGAAAAAATCTATAAGAAAAAATATCTTGAAAATATTGTGAAAATTATATGAAAATATAAAAAAAAAAAAAGTTAAAAAACCTATAAGAGAAATTTAAAACATTGTATTAGAAAAAATCTATAAGAAAAAAATATCTTAAAAATATTGTGAAAATTATATGAAAATATAAAAAAAAAAGTTTAAAAACCTATAAGAGAAATTTAAAACATTGTATTATAAAAAATCTATAAGAAAAAAATATCTTAAAAATACTGTAAACAAATGTTCACATTTCGACAACTTTTTTTTTTATATATATATTTGATTATTTAACTTGTTAAATGTTTTCACTTGTTACAATTGTCACCTGAAATAGTATGTGATAATGATAAAATGTAAACAAATATAATGGGTTAAATGGTAGATGAAGGAACAACTAATCAAAATAGGTGTTTTACCTCATTTTCGTTATCATGAGAATTACCTTAACACCCTCTTAACGAGCAGGGGGGGGGGGGGGGTGTTTTTGTGTCTTAACGACGTTGTGAGCAATCCACTTCAACAACAACGAGATAAAAACTGTCTGATACCGAGTGCTCTTAACAAAAGACTAACTTAATTCATATTTGCAAAATGAATTTGTGAGGAGAATAAACTATTTTTTTCTTCTAAATTTAGAGTATAAGTTACTAAATACAGATCAAGTCATTATTTTAATATATAATTATATAATAAGTTTATCTATAAAATATAAATAAAGATTTTGTCTTTTTATAATAACAGATTTTCGTATTTCTATTTTTCCTCTTAGATAATTTTTATTTAAAATTTTAATTATTGATACTTTATAAGTTACGATTGAGGCTTTTACTATATTTTAAAGTTATGTTTTTGATCCATTATATAGTTTCTTTTTATATTTTTTATTAATTTGTTAAAGATACATTTTCAAATTGTATTTTCGTCCATCTCGTCCATATATAATTTTTTTAATCGAAATTTTATTTTGATATTTTGTGGTCCATTTGAAAGCGTATAATCGTCACCATGATATATATAGACTTTGACATTTGTAAATTATAATCTATATACAAATTACAAAGGAGTTAACTCGAGCATTAAAGTTACGTTTTGTCCTTACATAATTCTTTTTTATAGTTTTCGTTTTTATTAATTTCCTTAAGATATATATACTTTCAAAATAATATTTATATGTCTCTTTCATATATAATTGTTTGGATCGAAACTTTATTTTTATCATTTTATGGTCCACTTTATATGGTCTTATCGTCTATACGTTATATGTGGATTGTTGACATTCGTAAATTGCAAATACAAATTTGTTACCATGCACATCAAAGTTACTTTTGGTCTTTTACATATTTTTTATAGTTTTTTTTTATTAAAGTATTTTAACTTTCTAATAATTGTTATTTGTGTATTGTTTGAATCAAAATATTCTTTCAAACCTTATTTGTTTTTTCTCCTTCATACATAACTATTTCGATCCAAACTTTATTTTTATGCTTTTATGATTTATTTTATAAGTGGGTTATTAGTTAAATATAACCGCCAAAAATGTTTGTCTCCTTATAATTAGTTCATTAATTGGCTTTGCTTTTTATGGAAATAAATAAACAAAATCCTGTGTTCTTTTGGTGTGGCCAAGAAACTGCCAACTACCTTCTTTAGTTGTATTATGCATATAGACATGTTTTTAGGCTAGATGCCTTTCGAGAATTGCAACCAAATATTTTTTTTAGTCTACCGAATAGTAATATAAAAAAAAAATTCATACCTTTTATACAAAAATTTGGTTTATCTCTTTTAATTTTAATTTTTTTTACTAATAACGACATTTCAACAGCACAAGAGGTTATTATTTAACGATAAATTCTTTTATGCAAAAATTTAAGGAATCGTATTTCAGGTAATTATGCGATTTGAACATTAACCATATACAAAATAACTTATTATAAATAATTAAACATAATAAACTCTTTTATTATGTTTAATAATTAATATTTAAACAAAAAAAATCTTTTACTTCATGAGTAAAAAATATTCACGTATTTTTATCTTATTTTTTCTGAAAAAATCTACATAAATCACCAATAAACATCAACTTATTCACAAGGTCTCATTCAAGATATGATTTATACATTGACTCATTTGAAAATATTACTTATTATAAATAATTAAATAAAAACAAATGAAGATATTATGATCAATTAAAGTTATGAAATTATGATTAGCAAATATTGTTAATGCATAAGTAATGTTAAATTATGATTAACAAATATTGTTAACAACCCCACAATTTGGATTCACTTTGTCCCTTCCAAAGTTACATGCTTTGTTTCGAGGGCATGTCTTAATCATATACCTACCACCATGCCTTGAATAAAAGAGGATTCATAATGTAATTTTTGCTTGTCAATGGTGTACCTCTCGGGTGGACGAGAGTGACCATGTTTTGTTGGGTTGTCCTTTAGTTCATGATGCCTTGTTTTGGATTTGTAATTTGTGTAATATCCTTTTGGCTAGAGTCGGATCCAGGATCATAGTAAAGGGTATCTCCGAAGTGTAAAGGGGTATTCCGACATAAAAAAAATCACGTAATACACAATAAGAAAAAAATTCGTAAAAAAGTTACACTAAGGAATTATTTTTTAGGGGTATCCCGGGTTACCCCGGGATATATAGTAAATCCGCCACTGCCTTCGGCTTCCGCTAACTCGGTGGGTGAGTTAGTTCTCTTTGTTACTCAATGGGGTCTATGTCCTAAAAAAAGAGACTTTTATTGCCATCATGTATGGTTTCTTATGGAATCGATGTAAAGCTAGGAATAACAAAGTCTTCAACAAGGTGGGATCTCTTTCATGGTTCTAGCGGACAACATTGTTACAAAGGTTTTCGGTTGGCTTAAATATAGGGGTATTTTAGGGAATTGCAATTGGAGTGATCGGAGTTGTAATCTTTTTACAAATGTTGTAATTTCTTCTTTTGTACATTTGTCGTTCCAAAAAAAAAAAAGACAACTCATGTTTCATTTACCAATAAATATTTCATTTATAATTATGAGAAAAAAATTGTCTAAAATTTATTAAATGTTATCAATTATTATTTAATGAATGACTATTGGATTCCACATATTCTCCTATCACTATCCATAGTTAGTGTGTATTATAACATACATTATTATGGGTTTTATGAGTGTAGTTATGTACCACCATAATGAGCATTCATAACATACATCACATTTCATCTTCTTTGTGTAGTATAAATAATGAGTATTATGTATTGTAAAGTTTGATTGTTTTTACCACAAGTGATGAAATAAAGTTCTTTACAATCCATTTCCTACTTTGTTCTTTAATTTAGCTTTCATATTTTATAACACGTTATCAACACGACTTTACCATAGAGCTCTAACTTCTTATCGCTCTTGTCATTGTTAGGTATGTATTTTTTGTCACACATCCAAACCAGCGGAAACGTTCGATGGCGGAGGACGTCATGTGTCGTATCATAACAATTGAATATAAATGAAACATAGCAACACAAACACTCATACATTAATGTCAAGTTTACATTGCTTACAACACTTGTTTTGTTCAAAAGTTAAACATGAATAACAAAAGTAGAATAACATAATGCAGCCACGTCGGGCCTCGAACGTGGTGAATACATGTCTACTAGATCTCTAAGAATACAATTCGTTTTGAAAAGCGTTAACTAAAAAGTTGGTGAGTTCATAAACATTTTTTTTGTAAGAAAACTTTGTAATATCTTTTTTCATAGTAAGTTGTGAAACTCTAGAAAATCCAATATTTTCTTATAAAAGGTAGTTTTTGAGTCTTGTTCCAAAATCGTGTATAATTGCATGCATGTTCTTTAGTTTTCCATTGTTGTTTCTGAAAAGGGGATGTTTCCAGAAAATCTTATATTTTCTGTATATAAAAGATGTTGTGGTCTTAAAACCCTAAGACCGAAGTTGTGAAATCAGTTGACAAAATATACGAAACATAGTTTTGTATTTTATAAAACAAATTGAGTGTACATTCTTTGTAAATTCCAATGTTAATAGGACTGTACTCTATGTGAGTTGTTACAACCATACTAATATGACGAGAACGTCTGTCCTGACGTTCTTCAGGCGTCAGCTACTATGAAAGATAATTGTCACCTTAGACTGGTCGGTCTAGCTGTAGCGAACAACACAAGTGTGGGGTGTCAACCTTGTATATATTTATACACAATTATTCCGCTCCCCTTCCAGGAGACTCTGGTTATAACTACAAAACTTACAATGTAAACTAGGTAGGTACGGTGAAGAAAAAAAAAACAAATCTCACAAGAGGCTTAACGGAATGTACGCGAGTTTTGACTCTCATTATTAAATAATGCAAATAATGTTTTCCTTGTGTAAAGTTATGACTGCAGCTTTTTGACACGCGTTTTACTGCTTTATGACATATAGCTTATTACTTGTATTTCTGAAAGTTTTATGATGGACAGTTTATGACACGCAGATATTATTGTCATAAAACTCTGTTTTGTATACCGACTTGATAAAATTATTTATATTGATAATTATAAATAATCACCAATAGTTTGTCAAATTGTAATATGTTATGAATATGACATAATATACTAAGTTTAAAACCCTTGACATGGTATCCACATAACATGATTGTTTTACTAGAACATTTATTTTTAGAAAAATAACCAAGTTTTTAGGGTGTTTTGACATACCCCAAATTTTATGGAGATATTTGCAAACAAAATATTATATTTTTGTTGTGACTAAAATCTTGTCATTAGTTCCACCAAAATCTCATATTAATCCATAAAATCAATTAAGTTTCAATGTTTGCACAAGTTTTAGTGGTAAAAATATTTTTAACCACCAAATTACCATTTTGAGTATAACTCGTCATATTTTACCTAGTAACTTTATTTTATGTTTAATATAACACAAAAATATGTAGATCTATACAAAGATAACTTAGTTCTAGCTACATGAGACTTGTAAAATCTTAAGTATATGGAGTATTAACATGAAATAAAAAAAACATTTCAACACACATAAACATGTAAGCAATTGGGTGCATGCAATTATCCAAGGATTTAAACAATATTTTACTTGTATCCCCCCCCTAAAAAAAAAGAATGAAAACTCGAAAAGAGTGGAGTATGAAGCTCACATTGATTTGGTTTGGTGGATGATTTGGAGAGATGTTGAGAAGTTTTCAAGTCCTAACACTTGAAGAGTTTGATAAACTCTTTGAACCTTAGAATATCCTAAGAATATTAACACATAATTTTATGTGTAAATATGATCAAATAAATAAAATAATATGTGAAACTACTTAGCTAAACATGAAATACTTACAAGATCTAGGGAATGCTTTGAAGGATTAAGACTTTGAAACTTGAATACGTTTGAGAGTAATTTAGGAGTTCACAGAAAGTGAATATGATAAATAGGATATGATGAGGATGGGTTTACGTTCATAAAGGAAGTATAGGAATGATAAAGGAGGGTTTACGTTCCTTGATAAGAGGATGGAGGTTGATGTGAAGCTGATTTGAAGTTTACTTGGAGAATTGTTGGATAATTCATAAGGATCCGTGATTGCATGGGAAAATGGAAAAATACAACTCATAAATCCATAAACACTTAAAATATCTAAGTGTTTACGCCCAAGATGCTCCTTAGGAAGGTTTTCACGCCCAAGTACTTGCTTCTTATGGTGTTTACACCCTAAGATACTTCCTAGGGTGGTGTTTACGCTCAAGTATGGGTCCACCATGGAGTTTACGCCCAAATCTTGCTTCCTTAGGGAGTTTACGGCCAAGGGTGGTCCCCTAAAGGTGTTCACGGCCAAACCATGGCCCATTAGAGGTGTTTACGACCAAGAATACCTCTTTAAAGGCGTTCACGGTCTTGGATGGATCCTAGGAACGTGTTTATAGTTTTAGTTAATAGCAACTCAAATATGTTATCGTTATAATTCAAGTGTTCAAGATTGGGACACAATTACAAGTTCTTGTGCTAACCTCATTTGATCCTTGTTTGATTGCATTGCAGATTGAACCCTAGTTTATTTGTCTCGCTTTGTCTTGCTTAAGTTGTTTACTTTCCAAGAGGTTACCTTATATGTGACTTTCAAAGTGTATACTTTCATATGCATTCACTTATGATCTAATGGTTTTCAAGGTTTTCATTGTAATAGGGTTACAATTTAGAGCTTGCTTGATCCAAAATATTCTAAGTTGTCACATCATCCCCCCGTTAGAGTGAATTTCATCCCGAAATTAGCTTCTTGGACTATTCTTGCAACTTGGAGAAAGTTGTGGGTATCTCTGTTTCATCCGACTTCTTCATTCCTAGGTGGGAATTTGGGTCTTTGCTTGGTGTTCCGACGGACTTTATCTATTGGTATTTGACCTTGTTCCTTTGATTTCCCAGCCTATGATCTCCACATGCTCTTCTTCGAGGTGTGGGTTCTTGTTTACCTTAATCTTGTCGAGTGGGATTGCTAGAGCTTCGGCGGTCATACACTTATTAAGGTTGAATACGTGGAATGTGGGATGTATGATGTTGAGTTTTATGGTAACTGAAGGTTATAGGTTACCAGAACTATCTTGGCGGGGATCCTGAATGATCTTCTGAAGATTGTGTTCCTGGTGTTCTAGAAGTAGTGTTCCTAGGCCTTAAGGATTGGCACTATTGTTACCAAGGTTGAGGTTGCGCGTGCTGCAGCTAGCCTTATGAATCCTAGGTTGTCTCAGGAGTTCTCTCCCTACGGAATCCTGAACTAGGGGAGTGTCGGCCATTGCTTGATTCCTAGAGTTGGGTTAGTGGGCTGTCGATTCGGAATACAGAATATCAATCCTTTACGATGGGTTTTTGCTTGACTCTTAGTGTTCAGTTGTCCTATTGGCAATCCGATTTTCCTCCTCAAGAGTTGGACGGGCGTTTTCCTAAGGTTAGAGGCTTGGTCTGATAATTTCCTGACTTATTAGGTCGTTCTATTGATCAGACAATATATGTTCATGTGTTGGTGCTAAGTGGTATCGAGGGTTTGGTTACTGGAATGGTTCAAAGAGTCGAGTCGATTCCAAACTCAACTTAGCACATGGGTGATGTTTCTGAAAGAACTTCGGGAATATCTGGGGGAGGTTGTAAACCTTTAGGATTCCCTTGATGTCTTTTGTTTATTGTTTCTCATATTTATTTTGGGGCTAGGAAGTAGCGTGTTATCTCTCACCTAAGTACTCGCGATCCTAGATGCTAGAGATGATCTGGGGATTTGTAGTTATGGGTTGAAGGAGTTTTGTTAATCGCTCGGGTAAGGCGAAAGGTCTCTTTGTAGTGATTGGAATTGATACTGTGAGGGTCGATCCAGTCTATGTTGAATGACTATGATGGACTTTTCATGACAAAAAACATTGAGTTGGTTTGGAAGGAATGATTGTTTAAAGCTATAAGGTGTTCTATGTGCATGCTTTTAACACTACTGGTTTCATCCATGTTATTACTACTGCAATTACTTCGCCCTGGATTTTTGGGTGTTCTAGAAATACGAGTACTTTGATATAAGTTGATGAAATTTTATAATATAATCCCTACTAGGTCCCTCTATAATCGCTTGGTGTATACAAGTCATGTATAATTCAGATTGAGAAGACAGCCGACTGAGTGACTCTGCCCTAAATCCACAACCAGGCAAGGAACAGAAAATAAGGCAGAATCACGCACTTTAAGCCTTTAGAATCTTAATTATATATGACCCTAATGTATACACTAATCCATCATAACTCGCAAGAATCCTTAGTTTTTATACAAATGATGTTTTTTTGTTCAAACGAGGGAATAATTTATGATTATGATTTTTAATTGGCAATTTTTTTTGAATTTAGATGTTTAATATTGTGTATTGGGGACATAGAAAAAATCTTGATAGGGTTTCTTGTTACTTCTTCATGTCCAGTTGTTAAACTCCTCCTGCTCCTCCGTCATTTCTCTCTGTTGGACAATCCCTATTGAAATGTCCCATCTCACCGCATTTGTTGCATATCAGTCTTATTCCAGCCACAGGGGGTGGAGTGGTGAGTCGGGCCAGAGCCCTACAGAGACGGGTGGTGTGCCCCTTCTTGTTGCACCTTTTGCAATGCAACTCTCGACAGGATCCACTATGATGGAAACTGCACTTGTTGCATTTTGAGTGAATCCCAGCATAGTGTCTCACTGGTGTTGGCGTGGCAGGTGTTGTGGTAGCATGGACAACAACAATATGTTGTTTCTTCGAGGGCTCTTGAGTTGGTTGTCCCTTTTTCTTACTCCCAGACGTTCTCCTCATGTTCTTAGGTTTGGGGTTCGGAGTGTCTTGGTAGATCGTCACTTGTTGGTTTCCTTGGTTGCTACCACGGTTGGAATTGTTGGCATTGTTTCCATTTCCATTTGGGTTGTTAGCATTGTTGTGCCATGACGACTGTCACGACAGCTGTTATAGCGGCTTGGAAGGTTGTGTTGTCGATCCGTAGAATTGGTGTTTTGCCGTTGCTCTGGTTATTTTCACGGGAAGACATGATTCTGTTGCATGATGAGAAACTGGTTCGTAAGTAACCTGGGTCATTTCTAGATGTATCTCATTTATGATTATAGATATGCACTTATGCATGCACGCATATAAGTCACATGTTTTGGTTGCACGATTCTCATTGTTTCGACCTACATCCCTATGATGTATTAATGGTAGTATGTAGTAGTAGATAGTGGACGATCGTTAAGTTTAGCAAAAGAGGATATAGATATCAGTTCAATTAGTTGATTTGGATTACACGGGATCTTGGAGGGTGTACCTCTCTTGATTCAAGACTACTAGTTATAACGAAGTACATAATAAACCTAAGACATAGTGCGAGTAGTTTAATGACGCTCATATGGCGAAATAACGCACAATGAGCTCGACCATTTCACTCATTTCACGAGTGGTCTCATCTACCCTCTGCTCTGCTTGAACTGCCCTAGCTTCGGCTGCAAAGAGCTGCTGCTTTAGGGTGGCCACTTCCTCCTCTAAAGAGCATAGACGGTCGGTAGGATCCTCTTGTGTTGTGTGTTGGTTCGGTGTTGCTCCCGAAGAGTGAGGGTCGCTAAGGATCCCTCTGGTGCCTTCATCATCGTTTAACTCTTCATTGTAATTCTCCCCCTCGTAGTCCGTTACCTGGTGTTCTTCGGGACCTGCTTCCGGGTTTTCCTCTTGAACCTCTCCCGGCTCCTCTTCAACCCATACGTTGGCCACTAGGGCATTGCAGTAGTGGTCTCCGTGAAGATGAAAGTCAGCCATGTTGCCTGCGCGAGAATGGAGGTATGAAAAGTATGTAGAAGATTTCGGCGCGAGGGTCCTATGGTATCCTAAAATACTCCTATAGTATTTTAAACTTTATGTTCGATTCTAATGTTCTCTTGCATGTATAGTTGGAAAGTTTTAGGCTTGTTGCAATACCCCATCACTCCTAAGCACATGTTGGTCATATCTCAAATAAATATAGTTGATCAGGCTATATTTATCCCAAATATGATTACATAAGTGCCTCGGTTTGAATGTAGTGTCCAACCTCTAATTACTTTTGTTTTCTTCTCATTATGATATTGTTCTAGTAAGTACGTATACTTTTATAAAATACTTGTATTTTTAAAGTATACTTTTAGTCAGAGTGTTTTAGTCCCATTGTATTTGTAGTTGTATATCTTGTATGGTTTGATATACTAGTTCACTATAAACAATGCTTTGATACCAATTTGTCACACCCCCGAACCGGAACGACGGAAATGTTCGGGGGCGGAGGACGTCATGTGTCGTATCATAACAATTGAAAAAAAATGAAACATAACAACACAAACATTCATACATTAATGTCAGATTTACATTGCTTACAACACTTGTTTTGTTAAAAAGTTAACCACGAATAACAAAAGTAGAAAAACATAATGCAGCGACGCCGGGCCTCGAACGTGGTGAATACCTCTCTACTAGATCCCTGAGAATACAAGTCGTTTTAAAAAGCGTCAACTAAAAAGTTTGTGAGTTCATAAGCATTTTTTTGTAAGAAAACTTTGTAATAGCTTTGTTTATAGTAAGTTGTAAAACCCAGAAAATTCAATATTTTCTTATAAAAAGTAGTTTGTGAGTCTCATTCCAAAATCGTATATAATTGCATGCATGTTCTTTAGTTTTTTATTGTTGTTTCTGAAAAGAGGGTGTTCCCAGAAAATCCTATATTTTCTGTATATAAAAGATGTTGTGGTATTAAAACCCTAAGACGAAGTTGTGAAATCAGTTGACAAAATATACGAAACATAGTTTTGTATTTTATAAAACAAATGGAGTGTATATTATTTGTAAACTCCAGTGTTAATAGGACCGTACTCTATGTGATTCGTTACAACCATACTAATATGACGAGAATGTCTGTCCTGACGTTCTTCAGGCGTCAACTACTATGAAAGATATTTGTCACCTTAGACTGGTCGGTCTAGATGTAGCGAACAACACATGTGTGGGGTGTCAACCTTGTATATATTTATACACAATTATTCCGCTCCCCCTCCAGGAGACTCTGGTTATAACTACAAAACTTACAATATAAACTAGGTAGGTACGGTGAAGAAAAAAAACAAATCTCACAAGAGCCTTAACGGAATGTACATGAGTTTTGACTCTCATTATTAAATAATGCAAATAATGTTTTCCTTGTGTAAAGTTATGACTGTAGTTTTATGACATGCGCTTTACTGCTTTATGACATATAGCTTATTACTTGTATTTCTGAAAGTTTTATGATGGACAGTTATGACACACAGATATTACTGTCATAAAACTCTGTTTTGTATACCGACTTGATAAAATTATTTATATTGATAATTATAATAATCACTAATAGTTTGTCAACTTGTAATATGTTATGAATATGACATAATATACTAAATTTAAAACCCTTGACATGGTATCCACATAACATGATTGTTTTACTAGCAACATTTATTTTTAGAAAAATAACCAAGTTTTGTAGGGTGTTTTGACATACCTAAAATTTTATGGAGATCTTTGCAAACAAAATATTCTATTTTTGTTGTAACTAAAATATTGTCACTAGTTCCACCAAAATCTCATATTAATCCATAAAATCAATTAAGTTTCAATGTTTACAGAAGTTTTAGTGATAAAAGTATTTTTAACCACCAAGTTGCCATTTTGAGTATAACTCATCATATTTTACCTAGTAACTTTATTTTATGTTTAATATAATACAAAAATATGTAGATATATACAAAGTTAACTTAGCTCTAATTACATGAGACTTGTAAAATCTCAAGTTTATGGAGTATTAACATGATATTAAAAAAACATTTCAACACACATAAACATGTAAGCTCACATTGATTTGGTTTGGTGGATGATTTGGAGAGATGTTGAGAATTTTCAAGTCCTAACACTTGAAGAGTTTGATAAACTCTTTGAACTTTAGAATATCCTAAGAATATTATGATGAAATAAACAAAATAATATGTGAAACTACTTAGCTAAACATGAAATACTTACAAGATCTAGGGAATGCTTTGAAGGATTAAGACTTGAAGCTTGAATACGTTTGAGAGTAATTTAGGAGTTCACAGAAAGTGGATACGATAAATGGGATATGATGAGGAGTGGTTTACATTCATAAAGGAAGGATAGGATTGATAAGTGATTGTGTACGTTCCTTGATAAGAGGGTGGAGGTTGATGTGAAGCTGATTTGAAGTTTACTTGGAGAATTGTTGGATAATTCATAAGGGTCCGTGATTGCATGGGAAAATGGCAAAATACAACTCATAAATCCATAAACACTTAAAATATCTAAGTGTTTACGTGCAAGATGCTCCCTATGAAGGTGTTTACCCCCAAGTACTTGCTTCTTATGGTGTTTACGCCCTAAGATACTTCCTAGGGTGGTGTTTACGCTCAAGTATGGGTCCACCATGTAGTTTACGCCCAAAGATTGCTTCCTTAGGGAGTTTACAGCCAAGGGTGGTCCCCTAAAGGTGTTCACGACCAAACTAATGCTTCTTAGGGGGTTCACGGCCAAACCATGGCCCATTAGAGGTGTTTACGGCCAAGCATACCTCATTAAAGGTGTTGACGGTCTTAGATGGATCCTAGGAAGGTGTTTATGGTCTTAGTTAATAGCAACTCAAATATGTTGTCCTTATAATTGAAGTGTTCAAGATTGGGACACAATTACAAGTTCCTGTGCTAACCTCATTTGATCCTTGTTTGATTGCATTGCAGATTGAACCCCAATTTATTTGTCTCATTTTGTCTTGATTAACTTGTTTACTTTCCAAGAGGTTACCTTATATGTGACTTTCAAAGTGTATACTTCCATATACATGCACTTATGCTCTAATGGTTTTCAAGGTTTTCATTGTAATAGGGTTACAATTTAGACCTTGCTTGATCCAAAATATTTCGAGTTGTCACATTTTTTATAAGTTCACATATACAATGCTTACAAGTTATTTTTTGGACTTTATTAACTAATAATTCCTTACCATACATGTCTTTATTTTGATTAGTATTTTCACTATGGAAAACTATGCTAGAGAAAACTTCCTCTACTTTTCATGCCACTAACTTACTCATGCAGTAACAAATATTGAGAAATGTTTAAAATAAAATAAAAATTGAATTAATCTCATGTCTTCTTGTAGCTGAAAAAAAAAACAATGATCTATTGATGGAAAATCATCTATCACGCCCGATCGGTTCTAGTCATTCTCGGAAGTAAATGCAACATCATATAATCATAATAGACATGGGTCTAACCGATGTCGTGGAGGTCATCATAATTATCGTAACAACAAGAACAAGATTGCAAGTAACCACCAGAAGTTGGAAAATAATAAAAGCCCACATCCTAATGATAAAAGTGGTCAAGGCAAAAAAAAAGTTGAATATATTTGTCACCAAAGTGGAATGACCGGTCATTGGTCTTGTACATGTCGCTCTCAAAAGCATTTTGTTGATCTTTATCAAGCTTCGCTAAAATGTAAAGAAAATAAAATATTGAAACAAACTTTATTCAAAATGATTTTCACAAAGATCAACCAAAAATAGCACATTTGGATGTTGCTGATTATCTTATCTACCCATAAGGGACAAGTGGTGTTATGGATGATCATGGAAGAATAATATGTAATAGTTTTGTTTTATGTCATTTCTTATCGTTTTATGTCAAAGTCGTGTCATGAGAAATGATGTCATTACAATCTTCTCAAAGAAATAATATATGGCTTTATTTCTCTAAGTTGAATGTTTATTATTTATTTATTTATTTATTTATTTATTCAAGATAAATATGGATGATTTCATCACAAGTATTGGAATAAAGTATCTCTTCACCCTCATGTCCTTCTTTACTTTATAATTTATATTGTTATTTGATCATATTTTATAACACATTCTATAGAGGAATGTAGAAATAGAAAAGATTGGCCAAAATGGAAAGATGCAACCAATAAAGAGCTTAATTCTCTTACCCGACGAAAAGTTTTTTGACCTGTAGTCCGTACACCAAACGGAGTAAGATCACTGGGACACAAATGTTTATTTATGTGAAAAAGAAATGATAAAAATGAAGTTGTGAGGTATAAAGCAAGACTCGGCATACAAGGTTTTAACCAAAGGCTCATAGTTGATTATGAAGAAATGTACTTTCCTGTGGTTAATGCAATTACATTTCGTTATCTAATAAGTCTGGCAACACATGCAAAACTGGAGATGTGTCTAATGGATATAGTTACCGTCTATTTATATGGTTCACTTGAGAATGATATTTATATGAAATTTCCAGAAGGGTTTAAGGTGTTAGAAGCACAAACTCCTAATTCTCGAGAAGTATTTTCGGTAAATTTAATAAGTCTTTGTATGGCTTGAAACAATCTGGCCGTATGTGGTTCAATTGTTTAAGTACGTTTCTATTGAAAGAGGGCTATAAAAATGAACCATTAAGCCCATGTATATTCATAAAAAGATCCAATTCAAAATTTATGATAATTGCTGTTTACGTAGATGATTTGAACATAATTGGAACTTCTGGAGAATTGGAAAATGCCACTTCTTGTTTGAAAGAAAAAATTGAAATGAAAGATCTTGGTAAAACGAAAATTTGTTTTGGTATTCAAACTTAGCACACCAAAAATAGAGTTTTTATACATTAATCCAGTTATCTATAAAATGTGCTTAAAATGTTTTATATGGATAACTCACATCCATTGAGTAACCCGATAGTAGTAAGGCGTTTAGATGCTAAAAAGGACCAATTTCGAGCTTGTGAAAAACATGAAAAACTTCTTGGCCCCGAAGTACCATATCTTAGTGCTATCAGTGAATTAATGTATCTTGCTAATAATATGAGTCCTGATATATCTTTTGTTCTAAACTTATTATCAAGATATAGTTCTTGCCCAACAAGAAGACACTGGGATGGAGTTAAACACATTCTTCGATATCTTCGAGGTATAATGGATATGGGCTTATACTAATCAAACTCATCAAATATAGAGGTAATTGGTTATACAGGTGCTAGATGTTTATCTAATCTATACAAAGCTCGATCCCAAATAGGTGATTTATTTACTTGTGGAGGCAACACAATTTCTTGGCGTTCTGTTTAAACAAACTTTAGTTGATGCTTCTTCTAACCATGCATGTATTATAGCAACTCATGAGGCAAGCTATGAATGTATTTGGTTAAGAAATTTAACTCGTCACATTCGTAAGAATTATGGTCTAACTTCTAATAGGGATGTTCCGACCCTACTATATGAAGATAATGCGGCTTGTATAGCCCAATTCAAGGAAGGGTTTATCAAAGGAGACAGAACCAAACATATATCACCCAAGTTCTTTTTCACCAATGATCTTCAAAAAGAGTGTGACATCAGCATCCACAAAAATTCAGTCAAGTAATAACTTGACTCATTTTTTCACTAAAGCACTTACTACATCCAAATTTGAATGATGGTACGAAACATTGGTATGAGGCGCTTAAAGAAAATCAAGTGATGTATCCATCAGGGGGAGTTGGAAAACATATTGTACTCTTTTCCTTAGCTATGTTTTCCCCCATTGGGTTTTCTGATTTTCTCAGCAAGGTTTTTGACGAGACAATTGTTCCCAATATATATTATTAATCATGTACTCTTTTTCCTTAATAAATGGTTTTTCCCATGAGGTTTTACCTATTAAAGTTTTAACGAGGCATGACACAATCGTCATTTAAGGGGGAGTGTTATGAATTATTATTGAGAGATGATTTGTACAAAATTTTTCTCCATACACAACAATCGATGCTTTAAAATGTTGCAGTGTACAACTTTATAATGCATAAATATTTATGTATGACAAAAACTTGTTGTTTAGGAATCACTTCCCATTATTATTTAGTGAATGACTATTGAATTCCCTATATTCTCTCATCACTCTCTATAGTTAGTGTACATTATAACATACATTATTATGAGTTTTATGAGTGTAGTTATCAACCACTATAATGAGCATTCATAACATACATCACCTTTCATCTTCTTTGTCTAGTATAAACTAGGTGTGAGACTCATGTATTACATGAGTTCATTTTAAAGAAAAAAATGAAATTCTAAACATTTGAGAAGTTTGAATTTATAAGAAAAAATAGAAAAATATTGAATTATTAATATTAATATGTTTGTTTTTTTTAGTTGAACAAATAATTTAGATAAATAAACAAATGAAACTTTAATTTAGAAAATTTGAAATTAGAAGGAAGTCAATTAATGAAATTGATATGCATTTATTGTTAGATTTATTGTAATTATGACATTTAAATATTATGTGGAAATTAATAAAATGAAAAAACCCAAAAAATGTCATGCAAAAAAAGAAAATAATTGAAAATAACCACAAAATGACATGTGACCAAATCTATGAAAATGTAACGTGTGACAAAAAGTTTTTTATTTATTAGGGAAGACAGTGAGTATTATGTATTGTAAAATTTGATTGTTTTTACCACAAATGATGAAATAAAGTTATTTACAATCCATTTTCTACTTTGTTCTTTAATTTAGCTTGATATTTTATAACATTAAACAATATTTTAATTGATAATCTATTACTTTTTGATAACATAATAGTTTAACTTATATTTAAATTTTACTAATTTCACTAATCTGTTTATTTTATCATCCTTTAAATTTGTTTCAATGTAGTAGTTAGTTGGTATTTCGTGTTAGACCATATTTGACACGTTAACTGAAAAATTAGTTTATCAATAAATTATGATAAAGTATTTTTATAGTTTTGTCAAAAATTAAATTATAATAAATCAATTTATAAACTAGTTTATTTCTGTTGGGTTTATCGAAAATTAAATTATAATAAATCAATTTATAAACTAGTTTATTTATGTTGGGGATTAGACCATATCTGGAAGACTAAGACGTTGTTTGTTTTTTCTGAGGCAAAATGTTTGATAAAACCAACAACTTTGGTTGCAAAGTTATAACTAAACATTATAATTAGTGATCAAAGAATTTGATATATAAATGGATGGAAATAAACTTCGATTTTTATTAAATCTATTGAAAACGTACCATAAATATTTTCTCGAGAAATTGACGATACTGTATTAAATAATGTTTTATAAAATTTGGCAAAAAAATATAAAAATATATTATGATTTTTTTTCATATTTATATAAACAACTTCAACGACTATTATTGTAATAAATCTTTATTTATAAATTTGTCAAAAATATCATGTTTGTATCAGTTTTGTAATTTTTTTCAAATTGTTTATCATTAATAAAGTTGGAAAAATATAAATTAAAAGAAAACTTGAAAAAAAATAAAGATATATATATTTTTTTAGGCTAGAAGATGTCTGAAGACTCTGATCCACATTTGCGCCAAGAAGAGCACGTGCAGACATTTTTAGGTCTGCAGTCTTCAAAAAAACATGAAGTTTGTGAAGGCTAATGTCTGCGCGACGTAGATAGAAGGGGTCACACAGATCTGCAGACAAAAAACAAACACTACCTAACTCTCAATGAAAACTAGTTATTAGCTAAATTGTTATAAACTAGCTATTTAATTAATAATGTATGGTAAAAATAGATAATAAACTAGATTGAAAACGTAAAATAATATAAATGAACATTTATATATATATATATATATATATATATATATATATATATATATATATATATATATATATATATAACTAAAATCCTATAACAAATATAATAAATGATTAAAATATTTTTAATTTTTTTTATAAGATTCTTAAAAATGATTTCGAAATAGTTTTTTTAGAAACTAACTAGTTTATAAAGACAACAAATTATTTTTATAAATTAACAAACAATAAATAAATCATTATCATTATCATTATATACTTATAAAATTAGCCTTTTTCCTTACACCACATTCATTTGAAACTCCCATCTATTTTTCCTTTCACCACATTCATTTGAAACTCCATGACTTCAATTTCTTTCTAATAATAATTATAATTTGGTTAATTAGGTTAAATAAATATCAAACCTAACATGTAATCATATATAAACTAAATTTCAATATTAAAATAATATATTTAATTGTACTAATAAAGTTATGTTTTTTAACATATAACATATTATACTTAATTTATTAGTTTTAATATATTGTTGGATGTAAACCATTCTCATTTTAAAGATACAATTTTGGAACAATTTGTATAACATACTTAAATTATTAATTTAAATATAATATTACAAGGTCAATTTAAATATAAATTTTAGTTTAACTTAAACAACCCAAAGAATATTTTGTAAATAGTTAAAAGTGATAAATTTTAGTGTCTTTCTAATAATGATTATAAGTTGGTTAATAAGGTTAAATAAATACTAAACTTAAAGTGTAATCATAAATAAACTAAATTTCAATTTTAAAATAATATATTTACTTCTACTTATAAAGTTACGTCTTTAACTTTTAACATATTATACTTAATTTATTACATTTAATATGATGTTAAATGTAAACCATTATCAGTTTAAAGCTACAACTTTTGAACAACTTGGACAAAATACTTAAATTGTGAACATAAATATAACATTACAATATCAACTTTAATATAAATTTCAATTCCACTTAAAAAGCTAAAGAATATTTTGTAAATAGTTAAAAGTGATAAATTATAGTGATAAATGCAAAAACTAAACTGTAATATCAATTTAATTAAAATATTTCCTAATGATATTTTTATAATCATTAAAAGTTTTCAAATAAGTAGCTTAAAATAACTTATAATAATAATAGTTAAAAATAACTCTATATAAATGATTATATTGTTATCTTTAAAATCAAAAAATAATGTTTGATGTTTTAAATTATTATAATGATAGAAATTAAAACATTAAGCAAATAAATTTTAAAAAATTAGTTAACAATAACAACAGCTATAAATAATATTAAACCACAAATTATATTTAGTTTTATTCATGTGTAACTTGCGGATAAAAGTCATTGAAATGATTGAGATTATAAAGTTATAATAGATGTATATATTATTATATAATTCAAAATAATAAATATATTATATCAATTTAGTATACGAATTATTATATCAAATTTAACAGCAACGTTATTGTTATATTTAAAAAAACATATATTTGTAAATAATTCAACTATATAGGTGTTTCTGTGCATTACAATGTCAACTTAAATATAAATTTCAGTTCCACTAAAAATACCAAAGAATATTTTGTAAATAGTTAACAATGATAAATTATAGTGATAAATGCACAAAAAAAAAAAAACTAAATTGTAATCTCAATTTTACTCAAAATATTTCCTAAATGTATTTTTATAATCGTTAAAAGTTTCCAAATAAGTAGCTTAAAATAACTTACAATAACAATTGTTAAAAATAATTCTATATAAATGATTATATTGTTACATTTAAAATCAAAAAATAAAGTTTGATGTTTTAAATAATTATAATGATAGAAATTAAAACATTAAACAAATAAATTTAAAAAAAATTAATTAACGATAACAACAACTATAAATAACATTAAACTGTATATTATATTTAATTTTATTCATTTGTAACTTCGGGTAAAAGTCATTCAAACGATTGAGATTATGATGTTATAATAGATGTATATATTATCATATAATTAAAAAAATCAATATATTATATCAATTTAGTATAAAAATTATTATATCAAATTTAACAACAACGTTATTGTTATATTTAAAAACAAAACATATATTTGTAAAGACTTCAACTATATACATATTTCTATGCAACGCGGGCATTCGCCTAAATATAATAATTTATAAACTTCGGTATTTTCACAGTGTACGGACCTTGAAATAATTAACCGTGTTAAAATTCAACCTTTAGGATTGCTCTGGCAGCAAAGACTTCTGCTCTGGAGATAGTAGTTTATAAAATACCAAAAATTAATCTTTTTAAATATTTTTTGAGGAGTAAAGGAAAAAGGTTGTAGAACATTAAAACATGCTCTTTAACCTACGCCCTATCTTTTTATCGTGCGCCACTTTTTTGTCATCATTAATAAATTTCCACACGCACTCTCTCTATCTCTTGGTGTATATATACGAAGTACAAATCTCATTTCGCTCTGTATCGTTAGCCGGCGCCTCAAAAGCCCTAAATCTCTTCTCTCTCTCATCGCTACGAAATCAAGCGGATTTCGAGGTAAATTCTGAGTTTCCGTGCTTGAATTTGCTTGTTTTTGGTTCAATATATTGTTTTATTGGCTGTTTTATTCCTTGATTTAGCTTCAAAACATGTCGATTTGTTTATTTTGTATGTTTTAATTTTTTTATCGTGATTTAATTTTTGTGGTTGGATTGATTTTGATTGTTGAAAATTGAAACTTCAGATTGTTCACGGTTTAAAATTGAGTTTTATGTATTAATCCGCTAATTTGCTCTTTTGTAATGATAGATTGATTGTTGCAAGTGTTGTTGATTCGTCTTTTGATCGGAGAAGAAGAAGAAGAAGAAGAAGAAGAAGAAGAAGAAAAAGAAGAACTAAAAGAAACTTTGTGGTAAGTCTGAACTTGAGCTTGCTTTTGTGATTCATTTACGAATGTAATTTAGATATTACACCGCGTGTAATTCTGTGCGCTGTTTACCGTTCACGAAACATGTACTCGTATCAATAATTCTTCTCTCTGCTACATGACAGGACACCGATAGAGTAGTTTTCAGCATCTGTTGGTTTATACTTTTTGATTTCTTGATTGTATTTGTTTTAGCCATTCTGTTCGGAAAACGGAGAGGGGAATAGCGGAATAGGTGCTTATATCATATCAATTTTTGACGACGACACTGATTTCTGCTTTCATGCCCAATTTGCTAGAAAGTTTCGATTTTAGTGAACTTGCTGCTTCTTGTTTCAGATCCAGAGTTTTGACTTCAACGATCCCCTTATGTTTTGTGCATAGTTATGGTACTTTACCTTGTCAGAAGCAGATCTTGTCATATTCTTGTTCACATAGCCTAAGTAGACAGAGAGATCTTGTTGCGTTTCTCTTTTATGGGCATCTGTAGAGACCCTATTAAACCAACTCTTTTTGGTTCAACTCTAATAGTGGAAGATGCTTTATTTATCACCTAAATACCTAATAATCATGTCATATCTCTTCAAGTAAGATCCATTTGCATTATACACGATGATTTTATATGGTCTGAATCTTATTTACAGTTACTGAAGCTTTATAATCTATGTTTTGATATAGTTTCTCCATTCGCTAGATCCTATGGTGATTTTGTATGTTGTCTGTCTCCATCTCATATTATCATGTAACTTATTGAAACAGGATGAACAATTCAAGAAACAGTACTGGATCATTCTTGTGGGCCTTTATCAGCAACGATAGCTAATTGATATATTTCCAGATTAAAATATAAGCAAATGGATCGACGTGATACTTCTGGTTTTGTCAGTGGGGGGTGCAAGTGTAATTCACTCAACAAAGTTGACAGCTAACCCTAGTATTGTAGTTGAGATATACATATAGCTGATAGCCCTAGATCCATAGCTTAGAATTACTATACTCTAGTTTTTTAGCCCAAAAGTTAGTTCACCCGTTCTTTTACTAATAAGGTTTGACCAAAGTCAAATCAGAGAAACTTGCATACAGCTTCAATGGATCCCAGGTTCCGTAATACAGCAAACTACTTGTCTGGACCTGGTTATGTTACAGACACCACATTACGATTGGATTCCCCTGGTTTCGGAAATCCTTCGTTCCAGTCTTCGAAAGGAGTCAAACGGAAATGGAATTCGGTCAACGGGTCAATGGATTTGCAAACCGGGTTGCCATTATCCCTTTGGCTTGGCCATTCTCCAAGCTCATCCGACAGCAAGGCGAGCTCCGCCACTGGATGCACCACCATGTCTTCTCAGAAAGAAACCGATGAAGAGTCATCAATGGATCTTGAACTGGATTTCAGTCTCCATCTTGGTGGTGAAAAGCCACCTGTCACTAAAAAAGCTTCCACCTTCACTAAACCATCAATGGAGGTTGACCTGGAATTGAGCCTCTTCTCTGCACCAGCTGAGTCTGATGTCACAACTGTTCACATTTTTAACCATAACGCCACATCAGAAATTACAACCATGCCATCAAGTTCAGTCACATGTTCATCCGGTAACACAGAGCCACATCAGCATCGAACCGGGACCACAAAAACATGCCAATTCGAAGGATGCGAGAAGGGCGCACGAGGTGCTTCCGGCCTATGCATCGCCCATGGCGGCGGCCGGAGATGTCAAAAACCCGGCTGCCACAAAGGAGCCGAGGGCCGCACCGCCTACTGCAAAGCCCATGGCGGTGGCCGGAGATGCGAGTTTTTAGGCTGCACCAAAAGCTCAGAAGGCCGCACCGATTACTGCATCGCCCACGGTGGTGGCCGGAGGTGCAGCACCGACGGCTGCACACGTGCCGCCAGAGGTAAATCTGGGTTATGCATCCGACATGGCGGAGGGAAGCGGTGCCAGATGGACAACTGCACGAAATCCGCCGAAGGCCTGTCTGGGCTCTGCATCTCGCACGGCGGTGGGCGGAGATGTCAGTTTCCGGCGTGCACGAAGGGCGCTCAGGGAAGCACCATGTTCTGTAAAGCCCATGGAGGCGGCAAAAGGTGTACTTTCGAAGGGTGCACGAAGGGTGCGGAGGGGAGTACGCCTTTTTGTAAAGGACACGGCGGTGGAAAGCGGTGCGCGTTTGACGGTGGTGGTGTTTGTCCGAAGAGTGTTCACGGCGGAACCCTATTTTGCGTTGCGCATGGCGGCGGGAAGCGGTGTGCGGTTCCAGGGTGTACGAGAAGTGCGAGGGGGCGGACGGATTGTTGTGTCCGGCATGGTGGCGGTAAGAGGTGTCAGTTTGGTGGGTGTGGGAAGAGTGCACAAGGGAGTACGGATTTTTGCAAGGCGCATGGTGGTGGGAAGAGGTGTGTGTGGGGTCAACCAGGGTCAGAATATGGAAATAATAATGAAGATGATGTTTGTAATTCGTTTGCGAGAGGGAAGACCGGGTTGTGTACGGCTCATGGGGCTCTGGTTCAGGATAAGCGGGTCCATGGTGGTGCCACCTTGGGGACCCTGGTTCATGAAATGGTACCTAACCAAAACATGAAGCAAGTGTTGTTTCCCACACCGGTTGCAGCTGATGTGATGTCACATGGGTTCAAACCGTTTGGGGTCCAGCCTGGGGTTGTGGTGGGTGGACAGAGTGTGGAAGGGAGGGTTCATGGTGGAAGATTGATTGCTTTGTTGGCAGCGGGCACTTCGGGCAGCTCGGGTAATGCAATGGCTCAGAAGTGGGTGTAAGCAAAAAAAAAAATGGTCAGGTGGTGTGTGTGTTTTATGAATAAAAGTGGAAATTAGCCCCAAGTAGTTAGTTTTCTTTTTAAGTGTGGGTGGGTCGTTTTTGTATTTTCCTTGTAGATATATGATATGTGTCGATTGGACCATGTTCTTTGTGAATATGTTATATTGGTAATTACTGGTGAATCAAGTATTGAAATCACATATCCTAATAAACCTTTTGTAATTGTTTCTCATGTGTTTTTTTCTTTTCTTTTTTGAATGCCCCAGATCTTACTTGTTATTTTTTTTCTTTGGTTTTTTAATGATAAAAGATCAGGGGAAATAGTTATTAAATAGTTATTGGTCATCAAATGAATTTGATCCAAAGGTGTTGATGGAGCTCATTTTTTATCTCTTATAATTTGTCTTTTTGTCTTTTTTTATTATTATTTATAACTTTAAACGCACTTGGGTATTGACGAAAACTACATTGAGTCTTGGTGAATATAGTTATAAAAGCAAAGTGTGTCCTTTAGATGTGCCTAAAAAGGACCCAATATTATAAATAGAAGGGTCCAAATGAATTTTATAATGGTCTAGTTGGCTTTTCCCAAGAGAAGGGACAATAGTGTTTGATAACAAATACTATAACTTTTTTGTTGTGTCCTTGACTCCTTGTTCACCAAAACTTGAAGATTTCCTTTTTACATAAAATAATGGTGTGTGTATTCCATTAATACGAGAAGATTGAAAATACAGTTTTTTTTTTTTTTTTTTTTTTTTTTTTTTTTTAAAGTACAATTTTATTGAATATGAATAGATGCATATGGAGTTCTTATGTACATAGCGTTATTACATAATAAAGTTAGATTAAATATGTAGTTTAAAAATAGAATAAGTAAAGTACATATGTGATAACCGTTCAAAAGATGAGCGTTTTGAATAATTTTCTTTAGTTAGACAACTAGTTTTGTTATAACAAAAAGGGAATCATGAGTTTAAAAGTGTAATTATTTGTTAATTAAAATTCAATTTTTTCTTAAAAGCATTTTCGTTAAACTTAAGATGGTTATGAAATAGGAATTATGTGTTATAATTTTTGTTGTTAACCATTGATATTACTTTTTTTTTTTCTTATGATAGTAATCGGTAAATTTTTTTTCTCAATTAAATAATTTGAAGCTGTTGGGAATCAAAAGAGACAATTAGCATTCATGTGATTTGTTTGTCCAAACTTTTATATATAAACATCAACGAAACTTACCATTAGGAACATGGCTCTTAACAAAAATGAACGAGTAGTTTTAATGCTATTTTCGATGGTGAATTTAATGTTTTTTTTCTTCATATGCTTCTAACAATATATTTTATGAAAGCACAATCAAACTGTAAATGGAATGGTGCCATTGGCAACCATTCTATCTAGGCTCTATATCATTTTGTCATTTCTTGACATCAATCGTGGATCCAGAAAAAAAAATCAGGGGTTGAACTATTAAAAAAAATTTGTTTCCGAATGAAGTTTTCGTCACAAAATCGTCACTAAGCCGGTGAATTTACATTAAATTTATAATTATTAGATATTGTGATGGATTGCTGACGGATTTGTGACAGATTTCCAATGGATTTTCGAATAAAAACACAAAATTTACATTTAATGGGAAAAATGTTGGGGTAGACGCTTGACATACTTAAGTAATAGATAAAGTTGAATAGTTTTAGAAGTTTCAATTAATCAAAAATTAAATTGTATAAGTTGAATAGTTTTAGAAGTTTTAAATGATAAAGTTCAAGAAAAAAAATACTTGTTTTATAAAATATATAGATATAGATGTAGATAAATAGATAGATAGATCTATATCTAACTATCTATCTATCTACATCTATATCTATATATTTTATAAAACAAGTATTTTTTTTTCTTGAACTTTATCATTTAAAACTTCTAAAACTATTCAACTTATACAATTTAATTTTTGATTAATTGAAAGTTGTGATTTGTAATTCTCAAAACTCTTCAAATTATTTTATTTAATTGATACGTTAAATGAAATATTTAGCCTATATAAAAACATTATAGCTTTTATATTGCATGTATTTCAACACAAAATGATAGATTATTTTGTTAGGGTTTGAAGAGTTTTGTGAGTGGTTCCATGGATGTAAGATAAAAATTGTAACTTCTCCAAATGTAAATGCAAGTAAATTCACGTTGGGTGCATGTAAAGAGAAATTGAAACTATTCATCGGTTAGAACAATTAACGTTGTTAACATGTATATATCTTTATATTGTCTTTCTCTTTATGTTATGACAATCTATTTTTCTATCAAAGATAACACTATTCAACATGTATTTTATGTTATTAATTACATGTTATGTTAGTTTTTATCGCTTATTTTGTTGTAAATAACATCAATATAGTTTTTTATAATTGATTTTGATAAAAGGAGTTTACAATGATTACTCCAAATTATTGGTGATAATAACTAATTAAAACGAATGATTTCAAAATATGATATGACTTTATTGCTGAAAACCATAGGATTATTTATGTTTTATAAAAATACGTTCTTTATGTGCTTGCAAAACTACTATGAATGTATCCATTTTTTAAATATTTTTATAGTCCTAAAAATAAGTAATCTACTATAGGGGCAAGGCTCCTTAATCAATGGAAAGTACATTGAAAGGTAGGGGTGAGCTGCTCAATAACTTGGAAGCAATGGTAGGACCCTTGATGGCAAGAAATTAAAAATGGACAAGTTCGATCAATAAGAGTTTGGATTTGTCACAATTATTGTCTTATGATTATGGTTATGACAAATTCACATGGATAGGAACACATACACCACAAAATCTGAGTGTCATAAGGTTTCTCTCCTTCATGAAAATGATTGTGAGGAAACGCTTTCACTAAGAGAGATTTTGAAGATAACATTATGTAATTTGCATTTCTCAAATTCGATTATGATTACGGCATCCCTCTTCATAGTTCGAATTGTGGGAAATGACAAATGGGTCTAAACATTTTAGACTTATTGTTATAAGTTCTAAAATTGTTTAAACACACGTATAGGTTATCTAAGGAAAGGTGTATGGGTTCGAGAAGCTTAGATAAAGGCTTATCGAAGCGTATCGGTTTCAGAAATCTGAACTTTTGTAAATAAAGTCAATAAGTATTGGTTTCTAGAAGTCCAACTAATTTCTGGATACGTGTCAAAGCGAGTGGGAGCATAAGTGTTATACTCGGAAAAGATATAATCATCATGTGAGTGGGAGCATGATAATTATGGAAAGTATTGCGAGATAACAATATAAATTATAGAAAAACAAAAGGTTCAATTCGCAAAGTTGCAAGGGTTGAAAAGTTGTTTTGATATAATTAAGGGAGAGAATTTTATACTTCATTTAAGTTCTAAAAGTTTGGATTGATTTTTTTATCTAATTTAGTCATATAAAACTAAGATTGTGTTCTCAAATCCGATTATGATTACAACATCCTCTTCATAGTTTGAATTGTGAGAACATGGCAAATAGAGATATTGTAGCAAAAGACTGGTCAAGTATCACGTATTTATGTAAGACATTATGAATCGTATCCCATATGCTTCGAGCATAAGATCCATTGCATATGCTATAATTGTTGCGTTTTGAGCATTCTAACACTCCTAAGGTGTTCATGCAACCCTAAATACCTTGGATCTATGTTTTCTCTATTATACATGCAAATGTGAACTTTCCAAGGTATTACTTATAACTAGCATACAATTGTTATATACAACACAAGAGTCTAGTTAGGATAACATACCTTATTGTGGAGCTTGATGTATCTAGCCTTAAGAGCTTAGCCCCAATAGTGTGGAAGCCTCAAGTGGAATCAGAACACATCATGGACAAAGAATGAACTTGAGAGAGAATCTCCATGCACCAAAAACTCCATGAACTCTAAGACTAGAGTAAGTCACGATTTTTGGGCTAGAAGCATCTATTTATATGTGTGAGGAATCCAAAAGTCATGGGTATAACCCATAACCCAAATCCATACACATGGGTTTAATGATCCATGGTTCATGTGGCCCAACTCTTTATGTATCCATACATAAACTTGGTCCAAAGCCCAACACATATAAATATAACTAATTAACATAATTAGTCCCCATAGATTTAATTAGTCTGTTTTGACTACTAAATTAATTCCAAATTAATTCTCTATCAATACTAATTAAAACACATGATTTCATATTAATATATTATAACTTATAATATATTAATAAATCATATCCAACATCTTCTCTCAAAAGTCCATCCTAACAAATTGCTCTGATGATATTCAACCCAAATGGACCATGCTACTCTCGGGTCAAGTACATACCAATAATAGTTATGGGCTTAGACATCTAATCCAACAGTCTCCCACTTGGATAAGTCTAAAACTATTATTGCAAGTACAACTTCATAACCTGAGTAGCAATCGTAGCTCTTAAAGCCGCTGTCGAACTCTGATAAAATAAAATGACATATATTCCTCCATTCTAGATATCATTTGGACTGAGACATGGATTATAATCATTTCTCAGTCCATTTGTTGTTTCCTAATTTTCGATTTATGAAAACTGACTAATTGAACAAATCAAATCAGTACAGGCTAGGTCAAACACTTAGGGGTGTCATCACTAAATCATCGAGGGGCCCATAAGTATCGCTTTTATCCTTATAAGATAAAAGGAATGGATAAACTTCGACTAATATGCTTGTAATAACTACTTGTTGAATCATACACAAAGGCACGTTTTATAACATCAAGTTACTGATGCATTTTCATACAATCAATGTATAACCAACTCATAGTCAACATCTCATATCTCTAGGTTTGAAGAATATAAGATATTATCGTCTCATGATTCACTCGTGATAAAATCCATGAAGTGATTCAAATGACCGTGAGTTTAATCAAATACTCAGAACTTATGAGCACTCATGAATGTTGTAGCAACCATCGCTATGTCTAATGCACCTTAGACAAATTTTACAAGCCAAATTCATGACAGTCTTAATTCAATACCTACTTCCAACGTATGACCGACTGTGGGGAGTTTGAATAAAATAATTATTCTGGAAGTCAAAACATGCAAAGTGAAACACAAGAATAATACTAATTCTATATGGCCCCAACACTTTGAGAGTAAATAAAAACACCTTTTATCTAAGCACTATATTGATTACTCATTATTCAATGTTTCGATTTTATCAACTTAATAGTTGAATAAAAACAATAGTCATGCCATGCACCAAGCATGAACACTATATTTACCTATGGTCCTTTCTTTTGTGAAATAGATCAATTGAACACGACTCCAATGGTGCTCATTTCACAATCCAAATCCCTTTTGTAAATGTAAGAATACCAAAATCTTGCCATTTACTGTAATCTGTTAGATTCTAAATTTATATGCAATGATTCTCATGTAATGACTATGTACAAAAGTCACAAAGACTTGGCAACAGACATTACAAAGTATTCCAATGGAGATCAATTCCATGGAAACGAAGTCTCATATTCAAAGTACATTCCTTTGAACATCCTTCTTTGCATTAAGTTTTCTAATCTTACACAGATTCAGAGAATAACTTCCACCTATGAAAACAATTCCATATTACCATTGTGACTATCACTTCTAAACAAGAGTTATCTCTTTTCAAAATATGTCAATATGGTCATTTCCAAAGTTTACACTATACTTCCAATTGTCCACGAGCAACCAATCTTTGGTAAACCTCAGATTGTCCTCGACAATTGCTTAATCATTTTAGTCATATCTGGTTCTATTTCTTTTTCCCTCTTAACGCCCTAAGCATTTGGAAAATTTAGAATGGATGTAATTGATCCTGTACCCGAAGCATATGGGACAAAATTCATGCTATAAAATTTTTATTTGCCATGTTCTCACAATTCGAACTATGAAGAGGGATGTCGTAATCATAATCGAATTTTGAGAATGCCATATATGTAGAATTTACTTATGTTGAACCATTACAACATAACATTCATATATATCCTTGACTAAAGTTGATTAAAATCTCAATCTAAGCTTGTAGAATTGGAATGAAGTATAAAATCCTCTCCCTTAATTATAGCAAAACAACTTTTCAGACCCGAATTGAAACTTTTGTTTTCTATAATTAACATTGCTAACTTGCAACACTTAACATAATAATCGTGCTCCCACTAACATGACGATTATTAGCATAACACTTATGCTCCCACTAGCTCTGACATGTACCCATAAATTAGTTGGACTTCTTGAAATCAATACTTTACTGACTTTCTTGCCAAAGTTCAGATTTCTGATACGAGATGCTTTGATAAAATTTTGTCAAAATCATACACCTTTCCTTAGATAGCACACATGTGTGTCTAAACAATTTCAGAACTATGAAAAGGGATGCCGTAATCATAGTCTTAATTGTTTAGACCTTTGCCCTTTCTCACAAGTCTATGTTAGTGTGCCGGTTAACCACACACGCTCGACTAACGACTTTGAGAATGCAAATGACAATTGCTATCTACTTAAAACCTACTTAGTAAAAGCATTTCCTCACCATCATTTTCATGAATCGGAGAGAAACCTTATGACACTTAGATTTTTTGGTGTATGTGTTCCTATCCATGTGAATTTGTCATAACCATAATCTCAAGACAAGGTTACTGACAAATCCAAACTCATATGGACTGAACTTGCCCAATCTCATTTTCTTGCCACCCGACAACACAAGTGCCTACCATTGCTTCCAGGTTGTTATGCAAACAATTGGGAACTTATAGAACTCACAAGCATAGTCAACTTAAACTGGAATGGGCACAGAAACAGAAATATGTCAACACAGTGGGTTACAAACCTCAAGTTGTGTGCTAGCAATTAAATAATAGGTTTTATTCTTGATTTGTTCTTGAAACTTTTCCAAGATCTTTAAGACTCCCACTATCCTCTTGACATATGAGATTCTCTTGTCAAGAACCATTCCCTGAAAAAACAAATATTCAAGAGTTAGTGTGGATTCTTATCAAGATAAACACTTCTCACAATTGGTCTTAGTTGGTCTCTGTTATCCAAAAATCACAACTTACCAATTTCAAATGTACAAGAGTAAGAAACATTTTACTATTACATTTGACAAGTGTTAGAAACCTTTCTTAAAATTATGTCACTCAAGTTACAATCTTAGACTATGACTCTAAGACTTGATTTGGAACGAAGTATGGTTTGTCTTTTGATTTGACCATTTCCACACTTCACGATTCCTCTCCTTAGCCAAACAAATGTACTAAGGATTTCTTAGAGGATCAATTATGATATGGTTCCATAATCACTAAGATAATTATAAAACAAGATACTCAAGTACTTTCCCATCTCTTCAGATTGGAGAAACGTTTATCTTTCTGTCTTATTTGATTCTTCTTATCCGTCCTGCCATACATTGAAACTTTTCCAATGTTTCAGAATTACACTTAAACTTGTAAGCATAACCATATTTACTAAACCTTAGTAAATCATGATGAATAACCTTATCATTCCTTGTGGTGGACTTGACCAACACACAACCAAGTGTACATGGTCCCTTTGTCCTTCACTTGACTCACATGTATGTGTGAACAAGGACTTAGTCTTAATTTACAAAAGATGAAAATTCTCATTCATCATACAATACAAGTTGCATGATCCCAAGTTTCTATCCAACTGAAACTTGGGGGAT